>NW_027459580.1:0-2500 GCF_050624435.1 Tenrec ecaudatus
TGTTAAAAGGACATGAAATCAGAAGCCCTCTAGGTTTTCTGGAAAGGTATGAGTGTGAGAGTGAGGGAGTGTGTGTGTGTGTGTGTGTAAAAAGGACATGAAATCAGAAGTCCTCCAGAGATTCTACAAGTGTGTGTGTGTGTGTGTGTGTGTGTTTAAAAAGGACACGAAGTCAGAAGGACTGCAGAGATTTGGCAAGAAAATTAATGTGTGTGTGTGTGTGTGTGTGTGTGTGTAAAAAGGACATGAAGTCAGAATCCTTGTAGAGTTCTGGAAGGGTGTATGTGTGTGTGTGTATAAAGGACACCAAGTCAGAAGCACTCTAGAGATCCTGCAAGAGTATATCTTTGTGTGTGTGTGTGTGTGTGTGTGTGTGTGTGTAAAAAGGACATGTTGTTAGAAGTCCTCCACAGATTCTGCACAGGTGTGTGTATGTGTGTCTGTCTGCGTGTGTGTAAAAAGGATACCAAGTCAGAAGCCGACTATTGATTCTGCAAAAGTGTGTGTGTGTGTGTGTGTGTGTGTGTGTGTGTAAAAAGGACATGGAGTCTGAAGCCGTCCAGAGGTTCTGTAAGTGTGTGTGTGTGTAAACAGACACAAATTCAGAAACCCTCTAGATATTCTTCAAGTGTTTGTGTGTGTGTGTGTGTGTGTGTGTGTAAAAAGGACAGCAAGTCAGCCACCATCCAGAGATTCTACCAGGGTGTATTTGTGTGTGGTGTGTGTGTGTTTGTGTAAAAAGACACGAAGTCAGAAGCCCTCTAGAGATTCTTCAAGGGTGTGTGTATGTGTGTATGTTTGTGTAAAAAGGACACAAAGTCAGAAGCCCTCCAGAGATTCTGCAAGGTTGTATGTGTGTGTGTGTGTGAGGGTAAAAATTACACGAAGTCAGAAGCCCAATATTGATTATGCAAAGGTCTGTGTGTGTGTGTTTGTTGTGTTTGAAATAAGTAAACCATATTAGAAGCCCTCCAGAGATTCTGCCAGAGTGTGTGTGTGTGTGTGTATGTGTGAAAACAACACGAAGTCAGAAAATGTCTGGAGATTCTGCAAGGGTGTCTGTGTGTGTCAAAAGTACAGGAAGTCAGAAGCCCTCTAGAGATTCTGCAAGGGTGAGTGTGTTGTGTTAAAAGGACACGAAATCAGAAGCCCTCTAGGTTTTCTGGAAAGGTATGAGTGTGAGAGTGAGGGAGTGTGTGTGTGTGTGTGTGTGTGTGTAATAAGGACATGAAATCAGAAGTCCTCCAGAGTGAGAGTGAGGGAGTGTGTGTGTGTGTGTGTGTGTGTGTAATAAGGACATGAAATCAGAAGTCCTCCAGAGATTCTACAAGTGTATGTGTGTGTGTGTGTGTGTGTGTGTGTTTAAAAAGGACACGAAGTCAGAAGGACTGCAGAGATTTTGCAAGAAAATGAGTTTGGAGTGTGTGTGTGTGTGTGTGTGTAAAAAGGACATGAAATCAGAAGCCCTCCAGAGGTTCTGTAAGGGTGTGTGTGTGTGTGTGTGTGTGTAAAAAGGACATGAAGTCAGAAGACCTCTATAGATTCTGCAATGGTGTGTTTGTGTGTGTGTGTGTGTGTGTAAAAAGGACATAAAGTCAGAATCACTGTAGAGTTCTGGAAGGGTGTATGTGTGTATGTGTGTATAAAGGACACCAAGTCAGAAGCACTCTAGAGATCCTGCAAGAGTATGTCTTTGTGTGTGTGTGTGTGTGTGTGTGTGTGTAAAAAGGACATGTTGTTAGAAGTCCTCCACAGATTCTGCACAGGTGTGTGTATGTGTCTGTGTGCGTGTGTGTAAAAAGGATACCATATCAGAAACCGACTATTGATTCTGCAAAAGTGTGTGTGTGTGTAAAAAGGACATGGAGTCTGAAGCTGTCCAGAGGTTCTGTAAGGGTGTGTGTGTGTGTGTGTGTGTAAACAGACACAAATTCAGAAACCCTCTAGATATTCTGCAAGGGTGTTTGTGTGTGTGTGTGTGTGTGTGTGTTTGTAAAAAGGAGACCAAGTATGAAGCTCTCAAGAGATTCTGCAAGGTTTTATGTGTGTGAGTGTGTGCGTGTGTAATAAGGTCACAAATTCAGAAGCCCTCTAGAAATTCTGCAAGGGTGTGTGTGTGTGTGTGTGTTTGTAAAAAGGACACGAAGTCAGAAGCCGACTATTGATTCTGCAAAAGTGTGTGTGTGTGTGTGTGTGTGTAAAAAGGACATGAAATCAGAAGCCCTCCAGAGGTTCTGTAAGGGTGTGTGTGTGTGTGTGTGTGTAAAAAGGACATGAAGTCAGAAGACCTCTATTGATTCTGCAATGGTGTGTTTGTGTGTGTGTGTGTGTGTGTGTAAAAAGGACATAAAGTCAGAATCACTGTAGAGTTCTGGAAGGGTGTATGTGTGTATGTGTGTATAAAGGACACCAAGTCAGAAGCACTCTAGAGATCCTGCAAGAGTATGTCTTTGTGTGTGTGTGTGTGTGTGTGTGTGTAAAAAGGACATGTTGTTAGAAG
>NW_027459580.1:5000-20000 GCF_050624435.1 Tenrec ecaudatus
AAAAGGACACATGAAGTCAGAAACACTCCATAGTTTCTGCAAAGGTGTGTGTGTGTGTGTGTGTGTGTGTGTGTAAAAAGATCCTGAAGTCAGAAGCCATCTAGAGATTCTGCCATGGTGTGTGTGTGTGTTTGTAAAAAGGAGACCAAGTATGAAGCTCTCAAGAGATTCTGCAAGGTTTTATGTGTGTGAGTGTGTGCGTGTGTAATAAGGTCACAAATTCAGAAGCCCTCTAGAATTTCTGCAAGGGCGTGTGTGTGTGTGGGTGTTTGTAAAAAGGACACAAAGTCAGAAACCGACTATTGATTCTGCAAAAGTGTGTGTGTGTGTGTGTGTGTGTGTGAAAAAAGGACATGAAATCAGAAGCCCTCCAGAGGTTCTGTAAGGGTGTGTGTGTGTGTGTATAAAAAAGACATGAAGTCAGAAGCCCTCTATTGATTCTGCAATGGTGTGTTTGTGTGTGTGTGTGTGTGTGTGTGTGTGTGTGTGTAAAAAGGACATGAAATCAGAATCATTGTAGAGTTCTGGAAGGGTGTATGTGTGTGTGTGTATAAAGGACACCAAGTCAGAAGCACTCTAGAGATCCTGCAAGAGTATGTCTTTGTGTGTGTGTGTGTGTGTGTGTGTGTGTGTAAAAAGGACATGTTGTTAGAAGTCCTCCACAGATTCTGCACAGGTGTGTGTATGTGTCTGTGTGCGTGTGTGTAAAAAAGACACCAAGTCAGAAGCCGACTATTGATTCTGCAAGTGTATGTGTGTGTGTGTGTGTGTGTGTGTGTAAAAAGGACATGGAGTCTGAAGCTGTCCAGAGGTTCTGTAAGGGTGTGTGTGTGTGTGTGTGTGTGTAAACAGACACAAATTCAGAAACCCTCTAGATATTCTGCAAGGGTGTTTGTGTGTGTGTGTGTGTGTGTAAAAAGGACAGCAAGTCAGCCACCATCCAGAGATTCTACCAGGGTGTATGTGTGTTTGGTGTGTGTGTGTTTGTGTAAAAAGACACGAAGTCAGAAGCCCTCTAGAGATTCTTCAAGGGTGTGTGTATGTGTGTATGTTTGTGTAAAAAGGACACAAAGTCAGGAGCCCTCCAGAGATTCTGCAAGGTTGTATGTGTGTGTGTATGTGTGTGTGTGCGTTTGTGTGTGAGGGTAAAAATTACACGAAGTCAGAAGCCCAATATGGATTATGCAAAGGTCTGTGTGTGTGTGTGTGTGTTTGTTGTGTTTGAAATAAGTAAACCATATTAGAAGCCCTCCAGAGATTCTACCAGAGTGTGTGTGTGTGTATGTGTGAAAACAACACGAAGTCAGAAAATGTCTGGAGATTCTGCAAGGGTGTTTGTGTGTGTGTGTGTGTCAAAAGTACAGGAAGTCAGAAGCTCTCTAGAGATTCTGCAAGGGTGAGTGTGTTGTGTTAAAAGGACATGAAATCAGAAGCCCTCTAGGTTTTCTGGAAAGGTATCAGTGTGAGAGTGAGGGAGTGTGTGTGTGTGTGTGTAAAAAGGACATGAAATCAGAAGTCCTCCAGAGATTCTACAAGTGTGTGTGTGTGTGTGTGTGTGTGTTTAAAAAGGACACGAAGTCAGAAGGACTGCAGAGATTTGGCAAGAAAATGAATTTGTGTGTGTGTGTGTGTGTGTGTAAAAAGGACATGAAGTCAGAATCCTTGTAGAGTTCTGGAAGGGTGTATGTGTGTGTGTGTATAAAGGACACCAAGTCAGAAGCACTCTAGAGATCCTGCAAGAGTATATCTTTGAGTGTGTGTGTGTGTGTGTGTGTGTAAAAAGGACATGTTGTTAGAAGTCCTCCACAGATTCTGCACAGGTGTGTGTATGTGTGTCTGTCTGTGTGTGTGTTTAAAAAGGATACCAAGTCAGAAGCCGACTATTGATTCTGCAAAAGTGTGTGTGTGTGTGTGTGTGTGTGTGTGTAAAAAGGACATGGAATCTGAAGCCGTCCAGAGGTTCTGTAAGGGTGTGTGTGTGTGTGTGTGTGTACAACAGACACAAATTCAGAAACCCTCTAGATATTCTGCAAGGGTTTGTGTGTGTGTGTGTGTGTGTAAAAAGGACAGCAAGTCAGCCACCATCCAGAGATTCTACAAGGGTGTATGTGTGTGTGGTGTGTGTGTGTTTGTGTAAAAAGACACGAAGTCAGAAGCCCTCTAGAGATTCTTCAAGGGTGTGTGTATGTGTGTATGTTTGTGTAAAAATGACACAAAGTCAGAAGCCCTCCAGAGATTCTGCAAGGTTGTATGTGTGTGTGTGTGTGTGTGTGTAAAAAGGACACATGAAATCAGAAACACTCCATAGTTTCTGCAAAGGTGTGTGTGTGTGTGTGTGTGTGTGTAAAAAGGACCAGAAATCAAAAGGACTCTAGAGATTGTGCAAGGTTGTGTGTCTGTGTGTGTGTATAAAAAGGACATGAAGACAGAAGCCCTGCAGGCATTATGCAAGCGTGTGAGTGTGTGTGTGCGTGTGTAAAAGGATAGGAATTTAGAATCGCTGTAGAGTTCCTGCAAGGATGTGTGTGTGTGTGTGTGTGTGTGTAAAAAGGACACGAAGTCTGAATCCCTCTAGAGTTTCTGCAAGGGATGTGTGTGTGTGTGTGTTTATAAACGACATTTTAGAAGTCCTCCAAAGATTCTGAACAGGTGTGTGTATGTGTGTCTGTGTGCGTGTGTGTAAAAAGGACACCAAGTCAGAAGCCCTCTAGAGATCCTGCAAGGGTGTGTCTGTGTGTGTGTGTATGTTTGTAAAAAGAACACAAAGTAAGAAACCCTCAAGTGATTTTGCAAGGGAATGAGTTTGAGTGTGTATGTGTATGTGTATAAATTACATGACGTTAGATGAATTCCTGCGATTCTGCAAGGATGCATGTATGTGTGTGTGTGTGTGTGTGTGTGTGTGTAAAAAGAACACGAAGTCAGAAGCATTCCAGAGACTCTGCAAGGGTGCATGCATGTCTGTGTGTGTGTGTGTGTGTGTGTGCGTGCGTAAAAAGAACACGAAGTCCGAAGCCCTCTAGAATTTCTGCAAGGGTGTGTGTATCTGTGTGTGTGTGTGTGTGTGTTTAAAAAGGACACAAAGTAAGAAGCCATCCAGGAATTCTGCAAGGATATGTGTGTGTGTGTGTGTGTGTGTGTGTGTAAAAAGGACAGGAAGTCAGAAGCCCTCTAGGAATTTTCCAAAGGTATGAGTATCAGTGTGAGGAAGGGTGTGTGTGTGAGTGTGTGTGTAAAAAGGACACGAAGTCAGACCCCCAGAGATTATGCAAGTGTGTGCGTGTAACAAGGACATGACGTCAGAAGACCTCAAGAGATTCTGCAAGGGTGTGTGTGTGTGTGAGTGTGTGTAAAAAGGACACATGAAGTCAGAAACACTCCATAGTTTCTGCAAAGGTGTGTGTGTGTGTGTGTAAAAAGATCCTGAAGTCAGAAGCCATCTAGAGATTCTGCATGATGTGTGTGTGTGTGTGTTTGTAAAAAGGAGACCAAGTATGAAGCTCTCAAGAGATTCTGCAAGGTTTTATGTGTGTGAGTGTGTGCGTGTGTAATAAGGTCACAAATTCAGAAGCCCTCTAGAAATTCTGCAAGGGTGTGTGTGTGTGTGTGTGTGTGTGTTTGTAAAAAGGACACGAAGTCAGAAGACGACTATTGATTCTGCAAAAGTGTGTGTGTGTGTGTGTGTGTGTAAAAAGGACATGAAATCAGAAGCCCTCCAGAGGTTCTGTAAGGGTGTGTGTGTGTGTGTGTGTGTGTGTGTAAAAAGGACATGAAGTCAGAAGACCTCTATTGATTCTGCAATGGTGTGTTTGTGTGTGTGTGTGTGTAAAAAGGACATAAAGTCAGAATCATTGTAGAGTTCTGGAAGGGTGTATGTGTGTGTGTGTGTGTGTGTATAAAGGACACCAAGTCAGAAGCACTCTAGAGATCCTGCAAGAGTATGTCTTTGTGTGTGTGTGTGTGTGTGTGTGTGTGTGTGTGTGTGTAAAAAGGACATGTTGTTAGAAGTCCTCCACAGATTCTGCACAGGTGTGTGTATGTGTCTGTGTGCGTTTGTGTAAAAAGGATACCATATCAGAAACCGACTATTAATTCTGCAAAAGTGTGTGTGTGTGTAAAAAGGACATGGAGTCTGAAGCCATCCAGAGGTTCTGTAAGTGTGTGTGTGTGTGTGTGTGTGTGTGTGTAAACAGACACAAATTCAGAAACCCTCTAGATATTCTTCAAGTGTTTGTGTGTGTGTGTGTGTGTGTAAAAAGGACAGCAAGTCAGCCACCATCCAGAGATTCTACCAGGGTGTATGTGTGTTTGGTGTGTGTGTGTTTGTGTAAAAAGACACGAAGTCAGAAGCCCACTAGAGATTCTTCAAGGGTGTGTGTATGTGTGTATGTTTGTGTAAAAAGGACACAAAGTCAGAAGCCCTCCAGAGATTCTGCAAGGTTGTATGTGTGTGTGTGTGTTTGTGTGTGAGGGTAAAAATTACACGAAGTCAGAAGCCCAATATTGATTATGCAAAGGTCTGTGTGTGTGTGTGTGTTTGTTGTGTTTGAAATAAGTAAACCATATTAGAAGCCCTCCAGAGATTCTGCCAGAGTGTGTGTGTGTGTATGTGTGAAAACAACACGAAGTCAGAAAATGTCTGGAGATTCTACAAGGGTGTTTGTGTGTGTGTGTGTGTGTCAAAAGTACAGGAAGTCAGAAGCCCTCTAGAGATTCTGCAAGGGTGAGTATGTTGTGTTAAAAGGACATGAAATCAGAAGCCCTCTAGGTTTTCTGGAAAGGTATGAGTGTGAGAGTGAGGGAGTGTGTGTGTGTGTGTGTGTGTGTGTGTAATAAGGACATGAAATCAGAAGTCCTCCAGAGTGAGAGTGAGGGAGTGTGTGTGCAATAAGGACATGAAATCAGAAGTCCTCCAGAGATTCTACAAGTGTATGTGTGTGTGTGTGTGTGTTTAAAAAGGACACGAAGTCAGAAGGACTGCAGAGATTTGGCAAGAAAATGAGTTTGTGTGTGTGTGTGTGTGTTTGTGTGTGTGTGTAAAAAGGACATGAAGTCAGAATCCTTGTAGAGTTCTGGAAGGGTGTATGTGTGTGTGTGTGTGTATAAAGGACACCAAGTCAGAAGCACTCTAGAGATCCTGCAAGAGTATGTCTTTGTGTGTGTGTGTGTGTGTAAAAAGGACATGTTGTTAGAAGTCCTCCACAGATTCTGCACAGGTGTGTGTATGTGTCTGTGTGCGTGTGTGTAAAAAAGACACCAAGTCATAAGCCGACTATTGATTCTGCAAAAGTGTATGTGTGTGTGTGTGTGTGTGTGTGTAAAAAGGACATGGAGTCTGAAGCCGTCCAGAGGTTCTGTAAGTGTGTGTGTGTGTGTGTGTGTGTGTGAGTAAACAGACACAAATTCAAAAACCCTCTAGATATTCTTCAAGTGTTTGTGTGTGTGTGTGTGTGTGTGTGTAAAAAGGACAGCAAGTCAGCCACCATCCAGAGATTCTACCAAAGTGTATGTGTGTGTGGTGTGTGTGTGTGTTTGTGTAAAAAGACACGAAGTCAGAAGCCCTCTAGAGATTCTTCAAGGGTGTGTGTATGTGTGTATGTTTGTGTAAAAAGGACACAAAATCAGAAGCCCTCCAGAGATTCTGCAAGGTTGTATGTGTGTGTGTGTGTGTGTGTAAAAAGTACACATGAAGTCAGAAACACTCCATAGTTTCTGCAAAGGTGTGTGTGTGTGTGTGTGTGTGTAAAGAAAAAAGTCAGAAACCCTCTAGAGATTCTGGAATGATGTGTTTGTGTGAGTGTGTGTGTGTGTGTATAAAGGACAAGAAATCAAAAGAACTCTAGAGATTGTGCAAGGTTGTGTGTCTGTGTGTGTGTATAAAAAGGACATGAAGACAGAAGCCCTGCAGGCATTATGCAAGCGTGTGAGTGTGTGTGTTCGTGTGTAAAAGGATAGGAATTTAGAATCGCTGTAGAGTTCCTGCAAGGATGTGTGTGTGTGTGTGTGTGTGTAAAAAGGACACGAAGTCTGAATCCCTCTAGAGATTCTGCAAGGGATGTGTGTGTGTGTGTGTGTTTATAAACGACATTTTAGAAGTCCTCCAAAGATTCTGCACAGGTGTGTGTATGTGTGTCTGTGTGCGTGTGTGTAAAAAGGACACCAAGTCAGAAGCCCTCTAGAGATCCTGCAAGGGTGTGTCTGTGTGTGTTTTAAGTATGTTTGTAAAAAGAACACGAAGTAAGAAACCCTCAAGTGATTTTGCAAGGGAATAAGTTTGAGTGTATGTGTATAAATTACATGACGTGAGATGAATTCCTGCGATTCTGCAAGGATGCATGTGTGTGTGTGTGTGTGTGTGTGTGTGTGTGTGTGTAAAAAGGACATGAAGTCAGAATCCTTGTAGAGTTCTGGAAGGGTGTATGTGTGTGTGTGTGTATAAAGGACACCAAGTCAGAAGCAATCTAGAGATCCTGCAAGAGTATGTCTTTGTGTGTGTGTGTGTGTGTAAAAAGGACATGTTGTTAGAAGTCCTCCACAGATTCTGCACAGGTGTGTGTATGGGTCTGTGTGCGTGTGTGTAAAAAGGACACCAAGTCAGAAGCCGACTATTGATTCTGCAAAAGTGTATGTGTGTGTCTGTGTGCGTGTGTGAAAAAAGGACACTAAGTCAGAAGCCGACTATTGATTCTGCAAAAAGTGTGTGTGTGTGTGTGTGTGAGTGTGTAAAAAGGACATGGAGTCTGAAGCCGTCCAGAGGTTCTGTAAGGGTGTGGATGTGTGTGTGTGTGTGTGTGTGTATGTGAAACGGACACACATTCAGAAACCCTCTAGATATTCTGCAAGGGTGTGTGTGTGTGTGTGTGTGTGTGTGTGTTTAAAAAGGACACAAAGTAAGAATCCATCCAGGAATTCTGCAAGGATGTGTGTGTGTGTGTGTGTGTGTGTGTATGTGTTTAACAAGGACATGACGTCAGAAGCCCTCTAGAGATTCTGGAAGTGTGTGTGTGTGTGTGTGTGTGTGTGTGTGTGTGTGTAAAAAGGACAAGAAATCAAAAGGACTCTAGAGATTGTGCAAGGTTGTGTGTCTGTGTGTGTGTATAAAAGGACATGAAGACAGAAGCCCTGCAGGCATTATGCAAGCGTGTGAGTGTGTGTGTGCGTGTGTAAAAGGATAGGAATTTAGAATCGCTGTAGAGTTCCTGCAAGGATGTGTGTGTGTGTGTGTGTGTGTGTGTAAAAAGGACACGAAGTCTGAATCCCTCTAGAGATTCTGCAATGGATATGTGTGTGTTTATAAACGACATTTTAGAAGTCCTCCAAATATTCTGCACAGGTGTGTGTATGTGTGTCTGTGTGCGTGTGTGTAAAAAGGACACCAAGTCAGAAGCCCTCTAGAGATCCTGCAAGGGTGTGTCTGTGTGTGTTTTAAGTATGTTTGTAAAAAGAACACGAAGTAAGAAACCCTCAAGTGATTTTGCAAGGGAATGAGTTTGAGTGTGTATGTGTATGTGTATAAACTCCATGACGTGAGATGAATTCCTGCGATTCTGCAAGGATGCATGTATGTGTGTGTGTGTGTGTGTGTGTGTGTGTGTGTGTGTGTAAAAAGAACACGAAGTCAGAAGCATTCCAGAGACTCTGCAAGGGTGCGTGCATGTCTGTGTGTGTGTGTGTGTGTGCGCGTAAAAAGAACACGAAGTCCGAAGCCCTCTAGAATTTCTGCAAGGGTGTGTGTATCTGTGTGTGTGTGTGTGTGTGTGTGTGTGTGTGTGTGTGTTTAAAAAGGACACAAAGTAAGAAGCCATCCAGGAATTCTGCAAGGATGTGTGTGTGTGTGTGTGTGTGTGTAAAAAGGACAGGAAGTCAGAAGCCCTCTAGGAATTTTCCAAAGGTATGAGTATCAGTGTGAGGGAGGGTGTGTGTGTGAGTGTGTGTGTGTAAAAAGGACACGAAGTCAGAAGCCCTCCAGAGATTATGCAAGTGTGTGTGTGTGTGTGTGTGTGTGTGTGTGTGTTTAACAAGGACATGACGTCAGAAGGCCTCAAGAGATTCTGCAAGGGTGTGTGTGTGAGTGTGTGTAAAAAGGACACATGAAGTCAGAAACACTCCATAGTTTCTGCAAAGGTGTGTGTGTGTGTGTGTGTGTGTGTGTGTGTGTGTAAAAAGATCCTGAAGTCAGAAGCCATCTAGAGATTCTGCCATGATGTGTGTGTGTTTTTGTAAAAAGGAGACCAAGTATGAAGCTCTCAAGAGATTCTGCAAGGTTTTATGTGTGTGAGTGTGTGCGTGTGTAATAAGGTCACAAAGTCAGAAGCCCTCTAGAAATTCTGCAAGGTCGTTTGTGTGGGGGGGTGTTTGTAAAAAGGACATGAAATCAGAAGCCCTCCAGAGGTTCTGTAAGGGTGTGTGTGTGTGTCTGTTTAAAAAGGACATGAAGTCAGAAGCCCTCTATTGATTCTGCAATGGTGTGTTTGTGTGTGAGTGTGTGTGTGTAAAAAGGACATGAAGTCAGAATCCTTGTAGAGTTCTGGAAGGGTGTATGTGCGTGTGTGTGTATAAAGGACACCAAGTCAGAAGCACTCTAGAGATCCTGGAAGAGTATGTCTTTGTGTGTGTGTGTGTGTGTGTGTGCAAAAAGGACATGTTGTTAGAAGTCCTCCACAGATTCTGCACAGGTGTGTGTATGTGTCTGTGTGCGTGTGTGTAAAAAAGACACCAAGTCATAAGCCGACTATTGATTCTGCAAAAGTGTATGTGTGTGTGTGTGTGTGTGTGTAAAAAGGACATGGAGTCTGAAGCCGTCCAGAGGTTCTGTAAGTGTGTGTGTGTGTGTGTGTGTGTGTGAGTAAACAGACACAAATTCAAAAACCCTCTAGATATTCTTCAAGTGTTTGTGTGTGTGTGTGTGTGTGTGTGTAAAAAGGACAGCAAGTCAGCCACCATCCAGAGATTCTACCAAAGTGTATGTGTGTGTGGTGTGTGTGTGTGTTTGTGTAAAAAGACACGAAGTCAGAAGCCCTCTAGAGATTCTTCAAGGGTGTGTGTATGTGTGTATGTTTGTGTAAAAAGGACACAAAATCAGAAGCCCTCCAGAGATTCTGCAAGGTTGTATGTGTGTGTGTGTGTGTGTGTGTAAAAAGTACACATGAAGTCAGAAACACTCCATAGTTTCTGCAAAGGTGTGTGTGTGTGTGTGTGTGTGTGTGTGTGTGTGTGTAAAGAAAAAAGTCAGAAACCCTCTAGAGATTCTGGAATGATGTGTTTGTGTGAGTGTGTGTGTGTGTGTATAAAGGACAAGAAATCAAAAGAACTCTAGAGATTGTGCAAGGTTGTGTGTCTGTGTGTGTGTATAAAAAGGACATGAAGACAGAAGCCCTGCAGGCATTATGCAAGCGTGTGAGTGTGTGTGTTCGTGTGTAAAAGGATAGGAATTTAGAATCGCTGTAGAGTTCCTGCAAGGATGTGTGTGTGTGTGTGTGTGTGTAAAAAGGACACGAAGTCTGAATCCCTCTAGAGATTCTGCAAGGGATGTGTGTGTGTGTGTGTGTGTGTTTATAAACGACATTTTAGAAGTCCTCCAAAGATTCTGCACAGGTGTGTGTATGTGTGTCTGTGTGCGTGTGTGTAAAAAGGACACCAAGTCAGAAGCCCTCTAGAGATCCTGCAAGGGTGTGTCTGTGTGTGTTTTAAGTATGTTTGTAAAAAGAACACGAAGTAAGAAACCCTCAAGTGATTTTGCAAGGGAATAAGTTTGAGTGTATGTGTATAAATTACATGACGTGAGATGAATTCCTGCGATTCTGCAAGGATGCATGTGTGTGTGTGTGTGTGTGTGTGTGTGTGTGTAAAAAGGACATGAAGTCAGAATCCTTGTAGAGTTCTGGAAGGGTGTATGTGTGTGTGTGTGTATAAAGGACACCAAGTCAGAAGCAATCTAGAGATCCTGCAAGAGTATGTCTTTGTGTGTGTGTGTGTGTGTGTGTAAAAAGGACATGTTGTTAGAAGTCCTCCACAGATTCTGCACAGGTGTGTGTATGGGTCTGTGTGCGTGTGTGTAAAAAGGACACCAAGTCAGAAGCCGACTATTGATTCTGCAAAAGTGTATGTGTGTGTCTGTGTGCGTGTGTGAAAAAAGGACACTAAGTCAGAAGCCGACTATTGATTCTGCAAAAAGTGTGTGTGTGTGTGTGTGTGTGAGTGTGTAAAAAGGACATGGAGTCTGAAGCCGTCCAGAGGTTCTGTAAGGGTGTGGATGTGTGTGTGTGTGTGTGTGTGTATGTGAAACGGACACACATTCAGAAACCCTCTAGGTATTCTGCAAGGGTGTGTGTGTGTGTGTGTGTGTGTGTGTTTAAAAAGGACACAAAGTAAGAATCCATCCAGGAATTCTGCAAGGATGTGTGTGTGTGTGTGTGTGTGTGTGTATGTGTTTAACAAGGACATGACGTCAGAAGCCCTCTAGAGATTCTGGAAGTGTGTGTGTGTGTGTGTGTGTGTGTGTGTGTGTAAAAAGGACAAGAAATCAAAAGGACTCTAGAGATTGTGCAAGGTTGTGTGTCTGTGTGTGTGTATAAAAGGACATGAAGACAGAAGCCCTGCAGGCATTATGCAAGCGTGTGAGTGTGTGTGTGCGTGTGTAAAAGGATAGGAATTTAGAATCGCTGTAGAGTTCCTGCAAGGATGTGTGTGTGTGTGTGTGTGTGTAAAAAGGACACGAAGTCTGAATCCCTCTAGAGATTCTGCAATGGATATGTGTGTGTTTATAAACGACATTTTAGAAGTCCTCCAAAGATTCTGCACAGGTGTGTGTATGTGTGTCTGTGTGCGTGTGTGTAAAAAGGACACCAAGTCAGAAGCCCTCTAGAGATCCTGCAAGGGTGTGTCTGTGTGTGTTTTAAGTATGTTTGTAAAAAGAACACGAAGTAAGAAACCCTCAAGTGATTTTGCAAGGGAATGAGTTTGAGTGTGTATGTGTATGTGTATAAACTCCATGACGTGAGATGAATTCCTGCGATTCTGCAAGGATGCATGTATGTGTGTGTGTGTGTGTGTGTGTGTGTGTGTAAAAAGAACACGAAGTCAGAAGCATTCCAGAGACTCTGCAAGGGTGCGTGCATGTCTGTGTGTGTGTGTGTGTGTGTGCGTAAAAAGAACACGAAGTCCGAAGCCCTCTAGAATTTCTGCAAGGGTGTGTGTATCTGTGTGTGTGTGTGTGTGTGTGTGTGTGTTTAAAAAGGACACAAAGTAAGAAGCCATCCAGGAATTCTGCAAGGATGTGTGTGTGTGTGTGTGTGTGTGTAAAAAGGACAGGAAGTCAGAAGCCCTCTAGGAATTTTCCAAAGGTATGAGTATCAGTGTGAGGGAGGGTGTGTGTGTGAGTGTGTGTGTGTAAAAAGGACACGAAGTCAGAAGCCCTCCAGAGATTATGCAAGTGTGTGTGTGTGTGTGTGTGTGTGTGTGTGTTTAACAAGGACATGACGTCAGAAGGCCTCAAGAGATTCTGCAAGGGTGTGTGTGTGAGTGTGTGTAAAAAGGACACATGAAGTCAGAAACACTCCATAGTTTCTGCAAAGGTGTGTGTGTGTGTGTGTGTGTGTGTGTGTAAAAAGATCCTGAAGTCAGAAGCCATCTAGAGATTCTGCCATGATGTGTGTGTGTTTTTGTAAAAAGGAGACCAAGTATGAAGCTCTCAAGAGATTCTGCAAGGTTTTATGTGTGTGAGTGTGTGCGTGTGTAATAAGGTCACAAAGTCAGAAGCCCTCTAGAAATTCTGCAAGGTCGTTTGTGTGGGGGGGTGTTTGTAAAAAGGACATGAAATCAGAAGCCCTCCAGAGGTTCTGTAAGGGTGTGTGTGTGTGTCTGTTTAAAAAGGACATGAAGTCAGAAGCCCTCTATTGATTCTGCAATGGTGTGTTTGTGTGTGAGTGTGTGTGTGTAAAAAGGACATGAAGTCAGAATCCTTGTAGAGTTCTGGAAGGGTGTATGTGCGTGTGTGTGTATAAAGGACACCAAGTCAGAAGCACTCTAGAGATCCTGGAAGAGTATGTCTTTGTGTGTGTGTGTGTGTGTGTGTGCAAAAAGGACATGTTGTTAGAAGTCCTCCACAGATTCTGCACAGGTGTGTGTATGTTTCTGTGTGCGTGTGTGTAAAAAGGACACGAAGTCAGAAGCCGACTATTGATTCTGCAAAAGTGTGTGTGTGTGTGTGTGTGTGTGTGTGTGTGTGTAAAAAGGACATGGAGACTGAAGCCGTCCAGAGGTTCTGTAAGGGTGTGTGTGTGTGTGTGTGTGTGTAAACAGACACAAATTCAGAAACCCTCTAGATATTCTTCAAGTGTTTGTGTGTGTGTGTGTGTGTGTGTGTTTAAAAAGGACAGCAAGTCAGCCACCATCCAGAGATTCTACCAGTGTGTATTTGTGTGTGGTGTGTGTGTGTTTGGGTAAAAAGACACGAAGTCAGAAGCCCTCTAGAGATTCTTCAAGGGTGTGTGTATGTATGTATGTTTGTGTAAAAAGGACACAAAGTCAGAAGCCCTCCAGAGATTATGCAAGGTTGTATGTGTGTGTGTGTGTTTGTGTGTGAGGGTAAAAATTACACGAAGTCAGAAGCCCAATATTGGTTATGCAAAGGTCTGTGTGTGTGTGTTTGTTTGGTTTGAAATAAGTAAACCATATTAGAAGCCCTCCAGAGATTCTGCCAGAGTGTGTGTGTGTATGTGTGAAAACAACACGAAGTCAGAAAATGTCTGGAGATTCTGCAAGGGTGTTTGTGTGTGTGTGTGTGTGTGTCAAAAGTACAGGAAGTCAGAAGCCCTCTAGAGATTCTGCAAGGGTGAGTGTGTTGTGTTAAAAGGACACGAAATCAGAAGCCCTCTAGGTTTTCTGGAAAGGTATGAGTGTGAGTGAGGGAGTGTGTGTGTGTGTGTGTGTGTAATAAGGACATGAAATCAGAAGTCCTCCAGAGATTCTACAAGAGTATGTGTGTGTGTGTGTGTGTGTGTGTGTGTGTGTGTGTGTGCGTGTTTAAAAAGGACACGAAGTCAGAAGGACTGCAGAGATTTGGCAAGAAAATGAGTTTGGGGTGTGTGTGTGTGTGTGTGTTTAAAAATGACACAAAGTAAGAATCCATCCAGGAATTCTGTAAGGATGTGTGTGTGTGTGTTTGTGTAAAAAGGTAAGGAAGTCAGAAGCCCTCTAGGAATTTTCCAAAGGTATGAGGATCAGTGTGAGGGAGGGTGTGTGTGTGAGTGTGTGTGTGTGTGTGTAAAAAGGACACGAAGTCAGACCCCCAGATATTATGCAAGTGTGTGTGTGTGTGTGTGTAACAAGGACATGACGTCAGAAGCCCTCAAGAGATTCTGCAAGGGTGTGTGTGTGTGTGAGTGTGTGTAAAAAGGACACATGAAGTCAGAAAAACTCCATAGTTTCTGCAAAGGTGTGTGTGTGTGTGTGTGTAAAAAGATCCTGAAGTCAGACGCCATCTAGAAATTCTGCCATGATGTGTGTGTGTGTTTGTAAAAAGGAGCCCAAGTATGAAGCTCTCAAGAGATTCTGCAAGGTTTTATGTGTGTGAGTGTGTGCGTGTGTAATAAGGTCACAAAGTCAGAAGCCCTCTAGAAATTCTGCAAGGGCGTGTGTGTGTGGGGGTGTTTGTAAAAAGGACACAAAGTCAGAAGCCGACTATTGATTCTGCAAAAGTGTGTGTGTGTGTGTGTGTGTAAAAAGGACATGAAATCAGAAGCCCTCTAGGGTTCTGTAAGGGTGTGTGTGTGTGTGTGTGTGTGTGTGTGTAAAAAGGACATGAAGTCAGAAGCCCTCTATTGATTCTGCAATGGTGTGTTTGTGTGTGTGTGTGTGTGTGTGTGTGTGTGTAAAAAGGACATGAAGTCAGAATCCTTGTAGAGTTCTGGAAGGGTGTATGTGTGTGTGTGTGTATAAAGGACACGAAGTCAGAAGCACTCTAGAGATCCTGCAAGAGTATGTCTTTGTGTGTGTGTGTGTGTGTGTGTGTGTGTGTGCAAAAAGGACATGTTGTTAGAAGTCCTCCACAGATTCTGCACAGGTGTGTGTGTGTGTGTCTGTGTGCGTGTGTGTAAAAAGGACACCAAGTCAGAAGCCGACTATTGATTCTGCAAAACTGTATGTGTGTGTGTGTGTGTGTGTGTGTGTAAAAAGGACATGGAGTCTGAAGCCGTCCAGAGGTTCTGTAAGGGTGTGTGTGTGTGTGTGTAAACAGACACAAATTCAGAAACCCTCTAGATATTCTTCAAGTGTTTGTGTGTGTGTTTGTGTGTGTGTGTGTGTGTGTAAAAAGGACAGCAAGTCAGCCACCATCCAGAGATTCTACCAGGGTGTATTTGTGTGTGGTGTGTGTGTGTTTGTGTAAAAAGACACGAAGTCAGAAGCCCTCTAGAGATTCTTCAAGGGTGTGTGTATGTGTGTATGTTTGTGTAAAAAGGACACAAAGTCAGAAGCCCTCCAGAGATTCTGCAAGGTTGTATGTGTGTGTGTGTGTGAGGGTAAAAATTACACGAAGTCAGAAGCCCAATATTGATTATGCAAAGGTCTGTGTGTGTGTGTTTGTTGTGTTTAAAATAAGTAAACCATATTAGAAGCCCTCCAGAGATTCTGCCAGAGTGTGTGTGTGTGTATGTGTGAAAACAACACGAAGTCAGAAAATGTCTGGAGATTCTGCAAGGGTGTTTGTGTGTGTGTGTGTAAAAAGTACAGGAAGTCAGAAGCCCTCTAGAGATTCTGCAAGGGTGAGTGTGTTGTGTTAAAAGGACACAAAATCAGAAGCCCTCTAGGTTTTCTGGAAAGGTATGAGTGTGAGAGTGAGGGAGTGTGTGTGTGTGTGTGTGTGTGTGTAATAAGGACATGAAATCAGAAGTCCTCCAGAGTGAGAGTGAGGGAGTGTGTGTGTGTGTGTGTGTAATAAGGACATGAAATCAGAAGTCCTCCAGAGATTCTACAAGTGTATGTGTGTGTGTGTGTGTGTGT
>NW_027459580.1:22500-25000 GCF_050624435.1 Tenrec ecaudatus
TGCAGAGATTTGGCAAGAAAATGAGTTTGGGGTGTGTGTGTGTGTGTGTGTGTTTAAAAATGACACAAAGTAAGAATCCATCCAGGAATTCTGTAAGGATGTGTGTGTGTGTGTTTGTGTAAAAAGGTAAGGAAGTCAGAAGCCCTCTAGGAATTTTCCAAAGGTATGAGGATCAGTGTGAGGGAGGGTGTGTGTGTGAGTGTGTGTGTGTGTGTGTAAAAAGGACACGAAGTCAGACCCCCAGATATTATGCAAGTGTGTGTGTGTGTGTGTGTAACAAGGACATGACGTCAGAAGCCCTCAAGAGATTCTGCAAGGGTGTGTGTGTGTGTGAGTGTGTGTAAAAAGGACACATGAAGTCAGAAAAACTCCATAGTTTCTGCAAAGGTGTGTGTGTGTGTGTGTGTAAAAAGATCCTGAAGTCAGACGCCATCTAGAAATTCTGCCATGATGTGTGTGTGTGTTTGTAAAAAGGAGCCCAAGTATGAAGCTCTCAAGAGATTCTGCAAGGTTTTATGTGTGTGAGTGTGTGCGTGTGTAATAAGGTCACAAAGTCAGAAGCCCTCTAGAAATTCTGCAAGGGCGTGTGTGTGTGGGGGTGTTTGTAAAAAGGACACAAAGTCAGAAGCCGACTATTGATTCTGCAAAAGTGTGTGTGTGTGTGTGTGTGTAAAAAGGACATGAAATCAGAAGCCCTCTAGGGTTCTGTAAGGGTGTGTGTGTGTGTGTGTGTGTGTGTAAAAAGGACATGAAGTCAGAAGCCCTCTATTGATTCTGCAATGGTGTGTTTGTGTGTGTGTGTGTGTGTGTGTGTGTAAAAAGGACATGAAGTCAGAATCCTTGTAGAGTTCTGGAAGGGTGTATGTGTGTGTGTGTGTATAAAGGACACGAAGTCAGAAGCACTCTAGAGATCCTGCAAGAGTATGTCTTTGTGTGTGTGTGTGTGTGTGTGTGTGTGTGTGCAAAAAGGACATGTTGTTAGAAGTCCTCCACAGATTCTGCACAGGTGTGTGTGTGTGTGTCTGTGTGCGTGTGTGTAAAAAGGACACCAAGTCAGAAGCCGACTATTGATTCTGCAAAACTGTATGTGTGTGTGTGTGTGTGTGTGTGTGTAAAAAGGACATGGAGTCTGAAGCCGTCCAGAGGTTCTGTAAGGGTGTGTGTGTGTGTGTGTAAACAGACACAAATTCAGAAACCCTCTAGATATTCTTCAAGTGTTTGTGTGTGTGTTTGTGTGTGTGTGTGTGTGTGTAAAAAGGACAGCAAGTCAGCCACCATCCAGAGATTCTACCAGGGTGTATTTGTGTGTGGTGTGTGTGTGTTTGTGTAAAAAGACACGAAGTCAGAAGCCCTCTAGAGATTCTTCAAGGGTGTGTGTATGTGTGTATGTTTGTGTAAAAAGGACACAAAGTCAGAAGCCCTCCAGAGATTCTGCAAGGTTGTATGTGTGTGTGTGTGTGAGGGTAAAAATTACACGAAGTCAGAAGCCCAATATTGATTATGCAAAGATCTGTGTGTGTGTGTTTGTTGTGTTTAAAATAAGTAAACCATATTAGAAGCCCTCCAGAGATTCTGCCAGAGTGTGTGTGTGTGTATGTGTGAAAACAACACGAAGTCAGAAAATGTCTGGAGATTCTGCAAGGGTGTTTGTGTGTGTGTGTGTAAAAAGTACAGGAAGTCAGAAGCCCTCTAGAGATTCTGCAAGGGTGAGTGTGTTGTGTTAAAAGGACACAAAATCAGAAGCCCTCTAGGTTTTCTGGAAAGGTATGAGTGTGAGAGTGAGGGAGTGTGTGTGTGTGTGTGTGTGTGTGTAATAAGGACATGAAATCAGAAGTCCTCCAGAGTGAGAGTGAGGGAGTGTGTGTGTGTGTGTGTGTAATAAGGACATGAAATCAGAAGTCCTCCAGAGATTCTACAAGTGTATGTGTGTGTGTGTGTGTGTGTGTGTGTGTGTGTGTTTAAAAAGGACACGAAGTCAGAAGGACTGCAGAGATTTGGCAAGAAAATGAGTTTGGAGTGTGTGTGTGTGTGTGTGTGTGTGTTTAAAAATGACACAAAGTAAGAATCCATCCAGGAATTCTGCAAGGATGTGTGTGTGTGTGTGGGTGTGTGTGTGTGTGTGTGTGTAAAAAGGTAAGGAAGTCAGAAGCCCTCTAGGAATTTTCCAAAGGTATGAGTATCAGTGTGAGGGAGGGTGTGTGTGAGTGTGTGTGTGTGTAAAAAGGACACGAAGTCAGACCCCCACAGATTATGCAAGTGCGTGTGTGTATGTGTGTGTAACAAGGACATGACGTCAGAAGCCCTCAAGAGATTCTGCAAGGGTGTGTGTGTGTGAGAGTGTGTGTAAAAAGGACACATGAAGTCAGAAACACTCCATAGTTTCTGCAAAGGTGTGTGTGTAAAAAGATCCTGAAGTCAGAAGCCATCTAGAGATTCTGCCATGATGTGTGTGTGTGTGTATTTGTAAAAAGGAGACCAAGTATGAAGCTCTCAAGAGATT
>NW_027459580.1:30000-32500 GCF_050624435.1 Tenrec ecaudatus
ATGAAGTCAGAATCCTTGTAGAGTTCTGGAAGGGTGTATGTGTGTGTGTGTATAAAGGACACCAAGTCAGAAGCACTCTAGAGATCCTGCAAGAGTATATCTTTGTGTGTGTGTGTGTGTGTGTGTGTGTGTGTGTGTAAAAAGGACATGAAATCAGAAGTCCTCCAGAGATTCTACAAGTGTGTGTGTGGTGTGTGTGTGTTTAAAAAGGACACGAAGTCAGAAGGACTGCAGAGATTTGGCAAGAAAATGAATTTGTGTGTGTGTGTGTGTGTGTGTGTGTGTGTGTGTAAAAAGGACATGAAGTCAGAATCCTTGTAGAGTTCTGGAAGGGTGTATGTGTGTGTGTGTATAAAGGACACCAAGTCAGAAGCACTCTAGAGATCCTGCAAGAGTATATCTTTGTGTGTGTGTGTGTGTGTGTGTGTGTGTAAAAAGGACATGTTGTTAGAAGTCCTCCACAGATTCTGCACAGGTGTGTGTATGTGTGTCTGTCTGCGTGTGTGTAAAAAGGATACCAAGTCAGAAGCCGACTATTGATTCTGGAAAAGTGTGTGTGTGTGTGTGTGTGTGTGTGTGTGTGTGTAAAACGAACATGGAATCTGAAGCCGTCCAGAGGTTCTGTAAGGGTGTGTGTGTGTGTGTGTACAACAGACACAAATTCAGAAACCCTCTAGATATTCTGCAAGGGTTTGTGTGTGTGTGTGTGTGTGTGCGTGTGTGTGTGTAAAAAGGACAGCAAGTCAGCCACCATCCAGAGATTTTACAAGGGTATATGTGTGTGTGGTGTGTGTGTGTTTGTGTAAAAAGACACGAAGTCAGAAGCCCTCTAGAGATTCTTCAAGGGTGTGTGTATGTGTGTATTTTTGTGTAAAAATGACACAAAGTCAGAAGCCCTCGAGAGATTCTGCAAGGTTGTATGTGTGTGTGTGTGTGTGTGTGTGTAAAAAGGACACATGAAATCAGAAACACTCCATAGTTTCTGCAAAGGTGTGTGTGTGTGTGTGTGTGTGTAAAAAGGACAAGAAATCAAAAGGACTCTAGAGATTGTGCAAGGTTGTGTGCCTGTGTGTGTGTATAAAAAGGACATGAAGACAGAAGCCCTGCAGGCATTATGCAAGCGTGTGAGTGTGTAAAAGGATAGGAATTTAGAATCGCTGTAGAGTTCCTGCAAGGATGTGTGTGTGTGTGTGTGTGTGTGTGTAAAAAGGACACGAAGTCTGAATCCCTCTAGAGATTCTGCAAGGGATGTGTGTGTGTGTGTTTATAAACGACATTTTAGAAGTCCTCCAAAGATTCTGCACAGGTGTGTGTATGTGTGTCTGTGTGCGTGTGTGTAAAAAGCACACCAAGTCAGAAGCCCTCTAGAGATCCTGCAAGGGTGTGTCTGTGTGTGTGTGTATGTTTGTAAAAAGAACACAAAGTAAGAAACCCTCAAGTGATTTTGCAAGGGAATGAGTTTGAGTGTGTATGTGTATGTGTATAAATTACATGACGTGAGATGAATTCCTGCGATTCTGCAAGGATGCATGTATGTGTGTGTGTGTGTGTGTGTGTGTGTGTGTAAAAAGAACACGAAGTCAGAAGCATTCCAGAGACTCTGCAAGGGTGCGTGCATGTCTGTGTGTGTGTGTGTGTGCGTGCGTAAAAAGAACACGAAGTCCGAAGCCCTATAGAATTTCTGCAAGGGTGTGTGTATCTGTGTGTGTGTGTGTAAAAAGGACAGGAAGTCAGAAGCCCTCTAGGAATTTTCCAAAGGTATGAGTATCAGTGTGAGGTAGGGTGTGTGTGTGAGTGTGTGTGTAAAAAGGACACGAAGTCAGACCCCCAGAGATTATGCAAGTGTGTGCGTGTAACAAGGACATGACGTCAGAAGACCTCAAGAGATTCTGCAAGGGTGTGTGTGTGTGAGTGTGTGTAAAAAGGACACATGAAGTCAGAAACACTCCATAGTTTCTGCAAAGGTGTGTGTGTGTGTGTGTGTGTAAAAAGATCCTGAAGTCAGAAGCCATCTAGAGATTCTTCATGATGTGTGTGTGTGTGTGTTTGTAAAAAGGAGACCAAGTATGAAGCTCTCAAGAGATTCTGCAAGGTTTTATGTGTGTGAGTGTGTGCGTGTGTAATAAGGTCACAAATTCAGAAGCCCTCTAGAAATTCTGCAAGGGTGTGTGTGTGTGTGTGTGTTTGTAAAAAGGACACGAAGTCAGAAGCCGACTATTGATTCTGCAAAAGTGTGTGTGTGTGTGTGTGTGTGTGTGTGTAAAAAGGACATGAAATCAGAAGCCCTCCAGAGGTTCTGTAAGGGTGTGTGTGTGTGTGTGTGTGTAAAAAGGACATGAAGTCAGAAGACCTCTATTGATTCTGCAATGGTGTGTTTGTGTGTGTGTGTGTGTGTGTGTAAAAAGGACATAAAGTCAGAATCACTGTAGAGTTCTGGAAGGGTGTATGTGTGTATGTGTGTATAAAGGACACCAAGTCAGAAGCACTCTAGAGATCCTGC
>NW_027459580.1:35000-50000 GCF_050624435.1 Tenrec ecaudatus
ACGTCAGAAGCCCTCAAGACATTCTGCAAGGGTGTGTGTGTGTGTGAGAGTGTGTGTAAAAAGGACACATGAAGTCAGAAACACTCCATAGTTTCTGCAAAGGTGTGTGTGTGTGTGTGTGTGTAAAAAGATCCTGAAGTCAGAAGCCATCTAGAGATTCTGCCATGGTGTGTGTGTGTGTTTGTAAAAAGGAGACCAAGTATGAAGCTCTCAAGAGATTCTGCAAGGTTTTATGTGTGTGAGTGTGTGCGTGTGTAATAAGGTCACAAATTCAGAAGCCCTCTAGAATTTCTGCAAGGGCGTGTGTGTGTGTGGGTGTTTGTAAAAAGGACACGAAGTCAGAAACCGACTATTGATTCTGCAAAAGTGTGTGTGTGTGTGTGTGTGTGAAAAAAGGACATGAAATCAGAAGCCCTCCAGAGGTTCTGTAAGGGTGTGTGTGTGTGTGTATAAAAAAGACATGAAGTCAGAAGCCCTCTATTGATTCTTCAATGGTATGTTTGTGTGTGTGTGTGTGTGTGTGTGTGTGTGTGTGTAAAAAGGACATGAAATCAGAATCATTGTAGAGTTCTGGAAGGGTGTATGTGTGTGTGTGTGTGTGTATAAAGGACACCAAGTCAGAAGCACTCTAGAGATCCTGCAAGAGTATGTCTTTGTGTGTGTGTGTGTGTGTGTGTGTGTAAAAAGGACATGTTGTTAGAAGTCCTCCACAGATTCTGCACAGGTGTGTGTATGTGTCTGTGTGCGTGTGTGTAAAAAAGACACCAAGTCAGAAGCCGACTATTGATTCTGCAAGTGTATGTGTGTGTGTGTGTGTGTGTGTAAAAAGGACATGGAGTCTGAAGCTGTCCAGAGGTTCTGTAAGGGTGTGTGTGTGTGTGTGTGTGTGTGTGTGTGTGTGTGTGTGTGTAAACAGACACAAATTCAGAAACCCTCTAGATATTCTGCAAGGGTGTTTGTGTGTGTGTGTGTGTGTGTGTAAAAAGGACAGCAAGTCAGCCACCATCCAGAGATTCTACCAGGGTGTATGTGTGTTTGGTGTGTGTGTGTTTGTGTAAAAAGACACGAAGTCAGAAGCCCTCTACAGATTCTTCAAGGGTGTGTGTATGTGTGTATGTTTGTGTAAAAAGGACACAAAGTCAGAAGCCCTCCAGAGATTCTGCAAGGTTGTATGTGTGTGTGTGTGTGCGTTTGTGTGTGAGGGTAAAAATTACACGAAGTCAGAAGCCCAATATTGATTATGCAAAGGTCTGTGTGTGTGTGTGTGTTTGTTGTGTTTGAAATAAGTAAACCATATTAGAAGCCCTCCAGAGATTCTACCAGAGTGTGTGTGTGTGTATGTGTGAAAACAACACGAAGTCAGAAAATGTCTGGAGATTCTGCAAGGGTGTTTGTGTGTGTGTGTGTCAAAAGTACAGGAAGTCAGAAGCCCTCTAGAGATTCTGCAAGGGTGAGTGTGTTGTGTTAAAAGGACATGAAATCAGAAGCCCTCTAGGTTTTCTGGAAAGGTATGAGTGTGAGAGTGAGGGAGTGTGTGTGTGTGTGTGTGTAAAAAGGACATGAAATCAGAAGTCCTCCAGAGATTCTACAAGTGTGTGTGTGTGTGTGCGTGTTTAAAAAGGACACGAAGTCAGAAGGACTGCAGAGATTTGGCAAGAAAATTAATGTGTGTGTGTGTGTGTGTGTGTAAAAAGGACATGAAGTCAGAATCCTTGTAGAGTTCTGGAAGGGTGTATGTGTGTGTGTGTATAAAGGACACCAAGTCAGAAGCACTCTAGAGATCCTGCAAGAGTATATCTTTGTGTGTGTGTGTGTGTGTGTGTGTGTGTGTGTGTAAAAAGGACATGTTGTTAGAAGTCCTCCACAGATTCTGCACAGGTGTGTGTATGTGTGTCTGTCTGCGTGTGTGTAAAAAGGATACCAAGTCAGAAGCCGACTATTGATTCTGCAAAAGTGTGTGTGTGTGTGTGTGTGTGTGTGTGTGTGTAAAAAGGACATGGAGTCTGAAGCCGTCCAGAGGTTCTGTAAGTGTGTGTGTGTGTAAACAGACACAAATTCAGAAACCCTCTAGTTATTCTTCAAGTGTTTGTGTGTGTGTGTGTGTGTGTGTGTGTGTGTAAAAAGGACAGCAAGTCAGCCACCATCCAGAGATTCTACCAGGGTGTATTTGTGTGTGGTGTGTGTGTGTTTGTGTAAAAAGACACGAAGTCAGAAGCCCTCTAGAGATTCTTCAAGGGTGTGTGTATGTGTGTATGTTTGTGTAAAAAGGACACAAAGTCAGAAGCCCTCCAGAGATTCTGCAAGGTTGTATGTGTGTGTGTGTGTGAGGGTAAAAATTACACGAAGTCAGAAGCCCAATATTGATTATGCAAAGGTCTGTGTGTGTGTGTTTGTTGTGTTTGAAATAAGTAAACCATATTAGAAGCCCTCCAGAGATTCTGCCAGAGTGTGTGTGTGTGTGTGTATGTGTGAAAACAACACGAAGTCAGAAAATGTCTGGAGATTCTGCAAGGGTGTCTGTGTGTGTCAAAAGTACAGGAAGTCAGAAGCCCTCTAGAGATTCTGCAAGGGTGAGTGTGTTGTGTTAAAAGGACACGAAATCAGAAGCCCTCTAGGTTTTCTGGAAAGGTATGAGTGTGAGAGCGAGGGAGTGTGTGTGTGTGTGTGTGTGTGTGTGTAATAAGGTCATGAAATCAGAAGTCCTCCAGAGTGAGAGTGAGGGAGTGTGTGTGTGTGTGTGTGTGTGTAATAAGGACATGAAATCAGAAGTCCTCCAGAGATTCTACAAGTGTATGTGTGTGTGTGTGTGTGTGTGTGTGTTTAAAAAGGACACGAAGTCAGAAGGACTGCAGAGATTTTGCAAGAAAATGAGTTTGGAGTGTGTGTGTGTGTGTGTGTGTGTGTGTGTGTGTTTAAAAATGACACAAAGTAAGAATCCATCCAGGAATTCTGCAAGGATGTGTGTGAGTGTGTGTGTGTGTGTGTGTATAAAAAGGTAAGGAAGTCAGAAGCCCTCTAGGAATTTTACAAAGGTATGAGTATCAGTGTGAGGGAGGGTGTGTGTGTGAGTGTGTGTGTGTAAAAAGGATACGAAGTCAGACCCCCCAGAGATTATGCAAGTGTGTGTTTGTGTAACAAGGACATGACGTCAGAAGCCCTCAAGAGATTCTGCAAGGGTGTGTGTGTGTGTGTGAGAGTGTGTGTTAAAAGGACACATGAAGTCAGAAACACTCCATAGTTTCTGCAAAGGTGTGTGTGTGTGTGTGTGTGTGTGTGTGTAAAAAGATCCTGAAGTCAGAAGCCATCTAGAGATTCTGCCATGGTGTGTGTGTGTGTTTGTAAAAAGGAGACCAAGTATGAAGCTCTCAAGAGATTCTGCAAGGTTTTATGTGTGTGAGTGTGTGCGTGTGTAATAAGGTCACAAATTCAGAAGCCCTCTAGAATTTCTGCAAGGGCGTGTGTGTGTGTGGGTGTTTGTAAAAAGGACACAAAGTCAGAAACCGACTATTGATTCTGCAAAAGTGTGTGTGTGTGTGTGTGTGTGTGAAAAAAGGACATGAAATCAGAAGCCCTCCAGAGGTTCTGTAAGGGTGTGTGTGTGTGTGTATAAAAAAGACATGAAGTCAGAAGCCCTCTATTGATTCTGCAATGGTGTGTTTGTGTGTGTGTGTGTGTGTGTGTGTGTAAAAAGGACATGAAATCAGAATCATTGTA
The DNA here is from genome assembly GCF_050624435.1 of Tenrec ecaudatus. Lineage (NCBI taxonomy): Eukaryota > Metazoa > Chordata > Mammalia > Afrosoricida > Tenrecidae > Tenrec > Tenrec ecaudatus. The sequence goes on from NW_027459580.1 coordinate 38,715, forward strand.
GAGTTCTGGAAGGGTGTATGTGTGTGTGTGTATAAAGGACACCAAGTCAGAAGCACTCTAGAGATCCTGCAAGAGTATGTCTTTGTGTGTGTGTGTGTGTGTGTGTGTGTGTGTGTAAAAAGGACATGTTGTTAGAAGTCCTCCACAGATTCTGCACAGGTGTGTGTATGTGTCTGTGTGCGTGTGTGTAAAAAAGACACCAAGTCAGAAGCCGACTATTGATTCTGCAAGTGTATGTGTGTGTGTGTGTGTGTGTGTGTGTGTAAAAAGGACATGGAGTCTGAAGCTGTCCAGAGGTTCTGTAAGGGTGTGTGTGTGTGTGTGTGTGTGTGTAAACAGACACAAATTCAGAAACCCTCTAGATATTCTGCAAGGGTGTTTGTGTGTGTGTGTGTGTGTGTAAAAAGGACAGCAAGTCAGCCACCATCCAGAGATTCTACCAGGGTGTATGTGTGTTTGGTGTGTGTGTGTTTGTGTAAAAAGACACGAAGTCAGAAGCCCTCTACAGATTCTTCAAGGGTGTGTGTATGTGTGTATGTTTGTGTAAAAAGGACACAAAGTCAGGAGCCCTCCAGAGATTCTGCAAGGTTGTATGTGTGTGTGTATGTGTGTGTGTGCGTTTGTGTGTGAGGGTAAAAATTACACGAAGTCAGAAGCCCAATATGGATTATGCAAAGGTCTGTGTGTGTGTGTGTGTTTGTTGTGTTTGAAATAAGTAAACCATATTAGAAGCCCTCCAGAGATTCTACCAGAGTGTGTGTGTGTGTATGTGTGAAAACAACACGAAGTCAGAAAATGTCTGGAGATTCTGCAAGGGTGTTTGTGTGTGTGTGTGTCAAAAGTACAGGAAGTCAGAAGCTCTCTAGAGATTCTGCAAGGGTGAGTGTGTTGTGTTAAAAGGACATGAAATCAGAAGCCCTCTAGGTTTTCTGGAAAGGTATCAGTGTGAGAGTGAGGGAGTGTGTGTGTGTGTGTGTAAAAAGGACATGAAATCAGAAGTCCTCCAGAGATTCTACAAGTGTGTGTGTGTGTGTGTGTGTGTGTGTGTTTAAAAAGGACACGAAGTCAGAAGGACTGCAGAGATTTGGCAAGAAAATGAATTTGTGTGTGTGTGTGTGTGTGTGTGTGTGTAAAAAGGACATGAAGTCAGAATCCTTGTAGAGTTCTGGAAGGGTGTATGTGTGTGTGTGTATAAAGGACACCAAGTCAGAAGCACTCTAGAGATCCTGCAAGAGTATATCTTTGAGTGTGTGTGTGTGTGTGTGTGTGTGTAAAAAGGACATGTTGTTAGAAGTCCTCCACAGATTCTGCACAGGTGTGTGTCTGTCTGTGTGTGTGTGTAAAAAGGATACCAAGTCAGAAGCCGACTATTGATTCTGCAAAAGTGTGTGTGTGTTTGTGTAAAAAGGACATGGAATCTGAAGCCGTCCAGAGGTTCTGTAAGGGTGTGTGTGTGTGTGTGTGTACAACAGACACAAATTCAGAAACCCTCTAGATATTCTGCAAGGGTTTGTGTGTGTGTGTGTGTGTGTGTAAAAAGGACAGCAAGTCAGCCACCATCCAGAGATTCTACAAGGGTGTATGTGTGTGTGGTGTGTGTGTGTTTGTGTAAAAAGACACGAAGTCAGAAGCCCTCTAGAGATTCTTCAAGGGTGTGTGTATGTGTGTATGTTTGTGTAAAAATGACACAAAGTCAGAAGCCCTCCAGAGATTCTGCAAGGTTGTATGTGTGTGTGTGTGTGTGTGTGTGTAAAAAGGACACATGAAATCAGAAACACTCCATAGTTTCTGCAAAGGTGTGTGTGTGTGTGTGTGTGTGTGTAAAAAGGACCAGAAATCAAAAGGACTCTAGAGATTGTGCAAGGTTGTGTGTCTGTGTGTGTGTATAAAAAGGACATGAAGACAGAAGCCCTGCAGGCATTATGCAAGCGTGTGAGTGTGTGTGTGCGTGTGTAAAAGGATAGGAATTTAGAATCGCTGTAGAGTTCCTGCAAGGATGTGTGTGTGTGTGTGTGTGTGTGTGTGTAAAAAGGACACGAAGTCTGAATCCCTCTAGAGTTTCTGCAAGGGATGTGTGTGTGTGTGTGTGTTTATAAACGACATTTTAGAAGTCCTCCAAAGATTCTGAACAGGTGTGTGTATGTGTGTCTGTGTGCGTGTGTGTAAAAAGGACACCAAGTCAGAAGCCCTCTAGAGATCCTGCAAGGGTGTGTCTGTGTGTGTGTGTATGTTTGTAAAAAGAACACAAAGTAAGAAACCCTCAAGTGATTTTGCAAGGGAATGAGTTTGAGTGTGTATGTGTATGTGTATAAATTACATGACGTTAGATGAATTCCTGCGATTCTGCAAGGATGCATGTATGTGTGTGTGTGTGTGTGTAAAAAGAACACGAAGTCAGAAGCATTCCAGAGACTCTGCAAGGGTGCATGCATGTCTGTGTGTGTGTGTGTGTGTGTGTGTGCGTGCGTAAAAAGAACACGAAGTCCGAAGCCCTCTAGAATTTCTGCAAGGGTGTGTGTATCTGTGTGTGTGTGTGTGTGTGTTTAAAAAGGACACAAAGTAAGAAGCCATCCAGGAATTCTGCAAGGATATGTGTGTGTGTGTGTGTGTGTGTGTGTAAAAAGGACAGGAAGTCAGAAGCCCTCTAGGAATTTTCCAAAGGTATGAGTATCAGTGTGAGGAAGGGTGTGTGTGTGAGTGTGTGTGTAAAAAGGACACGAAGTCAGACCCCCAGAGATTATGCAAGTGTGTGCGTGTAACAAGGACATGACGTCAGAAGACCTCAAGAGATTCTGCAAGGGTGTGTGTGTGTGTGAGTGTGTGTAAAAAGGACACATGAAGTCAGAAACACTCCATAGTTTCTGCAAAGGTGTGTGTGTGTGTGTGTAAAAAGATCCTGAAGTCAGAAGCCATCTAGAGATTCTGCATGATGTGTGTGTGTGTGTGTTTGTAAAAAGGAGACCAAGTATGAAGCTCTCAAGAGATTCTGCAAGGTTTTATGTGTGTGAGTGTGTGCGTGTGTAATAAGGTCACAAATTCAGAAGCCCTCTAGAAATTCTGCAAGGGTGTGTGTGTGTGTGTGTGTGTTTGTAAAAAGGACACGAAGTCAGAAGACGACTATTGATTCTGCAAAAGTGTGTGTGTGTGTGTGTGTGTGTGTGTAAAAAGGACATGAAATCAGAAGCCCTCCAGAGGTTCTGTAAGGGTGTGTGTGTGTGTGTGTGTGTGTAAAAAGGACATGAAGTCAGAAGACCTCTATTGATTCTGCAATGGTGTGTTTGTGTGTAAAAAGGACATAAAGTCAGAATCATTGTAGAGTTCTGGAAGGGTGTATGTGTGTGTGTGTGTGTGTATAAAGGACACCAAGTCAGAAGCACTCTAGAGATCCTGCAAGAGTATGTCTTTGTGTGTGTGTGTGTGTGTGTGTGTGTGTGTAAAAAGGACATGTTGTTAGAAGTCCTCCACAGATTCTGCACAGGTGTGTGTATGTGTCTGTGTGCGTTTGTGTAAAAAGGATACCATATCAGAAACCGACTATTAATTCTGCAAAAGTGTGTGTGTGTGTAAAAAGGACATGGAGTCTGAAGCCATCCAGAGGTTCTGTAAGTGTGTGTGTGTGTGTGTGTGTGTGTGTAAACAGACACAAATTCAGAAACCCTCTAGATATTCTTCAAGTGTTTGTGTGTGTGTGTGTGTGTAAAAAGGACAGCAAGTCAGCCACCATCCAGAGATTCTACCAGGGTGTATGTGTGTTTGGTGTGTGTGTGTTTGTGTAAAAAGACACGAAGTCAGAAGCCCACTAGAGATTCTTCAAGGGTGTGTGTATGTGTGTATGTTTGTGTAAAAAGGACACAAAGTCAGAAGCCCTCCAGAGATTCTGCAAGGTTGTATGTGTGTGTGTGTGTTTGTGTGTGAGGGTAAAAATTACACGAAGTCAGAAGCCCAATATTGATTATGCAAAGGTCTGTGTGTGTGTGTGTGTTTGTTGTGTTTGAAATAAGTAAACCATATTAGAAGCCCTCCAGAGATTCTGGCAGAGTGTGTGTGTGTGTATGTGTGAAAACAACACGAAGTCAGAAAATGTCTGGAGATTCTACAAGGGTGTTTGTGTGTGTGTGTGTGTGTCAAAAGTACAGGAAGTCAGAAGCCCTCTAGAGATTCTGCAAGGGTGAGTATGTTGTGTTAAAAGGACATGAAATCAGAAGCCCTCTAGGTTTTCTGGAAAGGTATGAGTGTGAGAGTGAGGGAGTGTGTGTGTGTGTGTGTGTGTGTGTGTGTAATAAGGACATGAAATCAGAAGTCCTCCAGAGTGAGAGTGAGGGAGTGTGTGTGCAATAAGGACATGAAATCAGAAGTCCTCCAGAGATTCTACAAGTGTATGTGTGTGTGTGTGTGTGTTTAAAAAGGACACGAAGTCAGAAGGACTGCAGAGATTTGGCAAGAAAATGAGTTTGTGTGTGTGTGTGTGTGTGTGTGTGTGTGTAAAAAGGACATGAAGTCAGAATCCTTGTAGAGTTCTGGAAGGGTGTATGTGTGTGTGTGTGTGTGTGTATAAAGGACACCAAGTCAGAAGCACTCTAGAGATCCTGCAAGAGTATGTCTTTGTGTGTGTGTGTGTGTGTAAAAAGGACATGTTGTTAGAAGTCCTCCACAGATTCTGCACAGGTGTGTGTATGTGTCTGTGTGCGTGTGTGTAAAAAAGACACCAAGTCATAAGCCGACTATTGATTCTGCAAAAGTGTATGTGTGTGTGTGTGTGTGTGTGTGTGTGTGTGTGTGTGTGTGTGTGTAAAAAGGACATGGAGTCTGAAGCCGTCCAGAGGTTCTGTAAGTGTGTGTGTGTGTGTGTGTGTGAGTAAACAGACACAAATTCAAAAACCCTCTAGATATTCTTCAAGTGTTTGTGTGTGTGTGTGTGTGTGTGTGTAAAAAGGACAGCAAGTCAGCCACCATCCAGAGATTCTACCAAAGTGTATGTGTGTGTGGTGTGTGTGTGTGTTTGTGTAAAAAGACACGAAGTCAGAAGCCCTCTAGAGATTCTTCAAGGGTGTGTGTATGTGTGTATGTTTGTGTAAAAAGGACACAAAATCAGAAGCCCTCCAGAGATTCTGCAAGGTTGTATGTGTGTGTGTGTGTGTGTGTGTAAAAAGTACACATGAAGTCAGAAACACTCCATAGTTTCTGCAAAGGTGTGTGTGTGTGTGTGTGTGTGTGTGTGTGTGTAAAGAAAAAAGTCAGAAACCCTCTAGAGATTCTGGAATGATGTGTTTGTGTGAGTGTGTGTGTGTGTGTATAAAGGACAAGAAATCAAAAGAACTCTAGAGATTGTGCAAGGTTGTGTGTCTGTGTGTGTGTATAAAAAGGACATGAAGACAGAAGCCCTGCAGGCATTATGCAAGCGTGTGAGTGTGTGTGTTCGTGTGTAAAAGGATAGGAATTTAGAATCGCTGTAGAGTTCCTGCAAGGATGTGTGTGTGTGTGTGTGTGTGTGTGTGTGTAAAAAGGACACGAAGTCTGAATCCCTCTAGAGATTCTGCAAGGGATGTGTGTGTGTGTGTGTGTTTATAAACGACATTTTAGAAGTCCTCCAAAGATTCTGCACAGGTGTGTGTATGTGTGTCTGTGTGCGTGTGTGTAAAAAGGACACCAAGTCAGAAGCCCTCTAGAGATCCTGCAAGGGTGTGTCTGTGTGTGTTTTAAGTATGTTTGTAAAAAGAACACGAAGTAAGAAACCCTCAAGTGATTTTGCAAGGGAATAAGTTTGAGTGTATGTGTATAAATTACATGACGTGAGATGAATTCCTGCGATTCTGCAAGGATGCATGTGTGTGTGTGTGTGTGTGTGTGTGTGTGTGTGTGTGTGTGTAAAAAGGACATGAAGTCAGAATCCTTGTAGAGTTCTGGAAGGGTGTATGTGTGTGTGTGTGTATAAAGGACACCAAGTCAGAAGCAATCTAGAGATCCTGCAAGAGTATGTCTTTGTGTGTGTGTGTGTGTGTAAAAAGGACATGTTGTTAGAAGTCCTCCACAGATTCTGCACAGGTGTGTGTATGGGTCTGTGTGCGTGTGTGTAAAAAGGACACCAAGTCAGAAGCCGACTATTGATTCTGCAAAAGTGTATGTGTGTGTCTGTGTGCGTGTGTGAAAAAAGGACACTAAGTCAGAAGCCGACTATTGATTCTGCAAAAAGTGTGTGTGTGTGTGTGTGTGAGTGTGTAAAAAGGACATGGAGTCTGAAGCCGTCCAGAGGTTCTGTAAGGGTGTGGATGTGTGTGTGTGTGTGTGTGTGTGTATGTGAAACGGACACACATTCAGAAACCCTCTAGATATTCTGCAAGGGTGTGTGTGTGTGTGTGTGTGTGTGTGTGTGTTTAAAAAGGACACAAAGTAAGAATCCATCCAGGAATTCTGCAAGGATGTGTGTGTGTGTGTGTGTGTGTGTGTGTATGTGTTTAACAAGGACATGATGTCAGAAGCCCTCTAGAGATTCTGGAAGTGTGTGTGTGTGTGTGTGTGTGTGTGTGTGTGTGTAAAAAGGACAAGAAATCAAAAGGACTCTAGAGATTGTGCAAGGTTGTGTGTCTGTGTGTGTGTATAAAAGGACATGAAGACAGAAGCCCTGCAGGCATTATGCAAGCGTGTGAGTGTGTGTGTGCGTGTGTAAAAGGATAGGAATTTAGAATCGCTGTAGAGTTCCTGCAAGGATGTGTGTGTGTGTGTGTGTGTGTGTAAAAAGGACACGAAGTCTGAATCCCTCTAGAGATTCTGCAATGGATATGTGTGTGTTTATAAACGACATTTTAGAAGTCCTCCAAAGATTCTGCACAGGTGTGTGTATGTGTGTCTGTGTGCGTGTGTGTAAAAAGGACACCAAGTCAGAAGCCCTCTAGAGATCCTGCAAGGGTGTGTCTGTGTGTGTTTTAAGTATGTTTGTAAAAAGAACACGAAGTAAGAAACCCTCAAGTGATTTTGCAAGGGAATGAGTTTGAGTGTGTATGTGTATGTGTATAAACTCCATGACGTGAGATGAATTCCTGCGATTCTGCAAGGATGCATGTATGTGTGTGTGTGTGTGTGTGTGTGTAAAAAGGACATGTTGTTAGAAGTCCTCCACAGATTCTGCACAGGTGTGTGTATGTGTCTGTGTGCGTTTGTGTAAAAAGGATACCATATCAGAAACCGACTATTAATTCTGCAAAAGTGTGTGTGTGTGTAAAAAGGACATGGAGTCTGAAGCCATCCAGAGGTTCTGTAAGTGTGTGTGTGTGTGTGTGTGTGTGTGTAAACAGACACAAATTCAGAAACCCTCTAGATATTCTTCAAGTGTTTGTGTGTGTGTGTGTGTGTGTGTAAAAAGGACAGCAAGTCAGCCACCATCCAGAGATTCTACCAGGGTGTATGTGTGTTTGGTGTGTGTGTGTTTGTGTAAAAAGACACGAAGTCAGAAGCCCACTAGAGATTCTTCAAGGGTGTGTGTATGTGTGTATGTTTGTGTAAAAAGGACACAAAGTCAGAAGCCCTCCAGAGATTCTGCAAGGTTGTATGTGTGTGTGTGTGTTTGTGTGTGAGGGTAAAAATTACACGAAGTCAGAAGCCCAATATTGATTATGCAAAGGTCTGTGTGTGTGTGTGTGTTTGTTGTGTTTGAAATAAGTAAACCATATTAGAAGCCCTCCAGAGATTCTGCCAGAGTGTGTGTGTGTGTATGTGTGAAAACAACACGAAGTCAGAAAATGTCTGGAGATTCTACAAGGGTGTTTGTGTGTGTGTGTGTGTGTGTCAAAAGTACAGGAAGTCAGAAGCCCTCTAGAGATTCTGCAAGGGTGAGTATGTTGTGTTAAAAGGACATGAAATCAGAAGCCCTCTAGGTTTTCTGGAAAGGTATGAGTGTGAGAGTGAGGGAGTGTGTGTGTGTGTGTGTGTGTGTGTGTGTAATAAGGACATGAAATCAGAAGTCCTCCAGAGTGAGAGTGAGGGAGTGTGTGTGCAATAAGGACATGAAATCAGAAGTCCTCCAGAGATTCTACAAGTGTATGTGTGTGTGTGTGTGTGTGTTTAAAAAGGACACGAAGTCAGAAGGACTGCAGAGATTTGGCAAGAAAATGAGTTTGTGTGTGTGTGTGTGTGTGTGTGTGTGTGTGTGTAAAAAGGACATGAAGTCAGAATCCTTGTAGAGTTCTGGAAGGGTGTATGTGTGTGTGTGTGTGTATAAAGGACACCAAGTCAGAAGCACTCTAGAGATCCTGCAAGAGTATGTCTTTGTGTGTGTGTGTGTGTGTAAAAAGGACATGTTGTTAGAAGTCCTCCACAGATTCTGCACAGGTGTGTGTATGTGTCTGTGTGCGTGTGTGTAAAAAAGACACCAAGTCATAAGCCGACTATTGATTCTGCAAAAGTGTATGTGTGTGTGTGTGTGTGTGTGTGTGTGTGTGTAAAAAGGACATGGAGTCTGAAGCCGTCCAGAGGTTCTGTAAGTGTGTGTGTGTGTGTGTGTGTGTGTGTGAGTAAACAGACACAAATTCAAAAACCCTCTAGATATTCTTCAAGTGTTTGTGTGTGTGTGTGTGTGTGTGTGTGTAAAAAGGACAGCAAGTCAGCCACCATCCAGAGATTCTACCAAAGTGTATGTGTGTGTGGTGTGTGTGTGTGTTTGTGTAAAAAGACACGAAGTCAGAAGCCCTCTAGAGATTCTTCAAGGGTGTGTGTATGTGTGTATGTTTGTGTAAAAAGGACACAAAATCAGAAGCCCTCCAGAGATTCTGCAAGGTTGTATGTGTGTGTGTGTGTGTGTGTGTAAAAAGTACACATGAAGTCAGAAACACTCCATAGTTTCTGCAAAGGTGTGTGTGTGTGTGTGTGTGTGTGTGTGTGTGTGTGTGTGTAAAGAAAAAAGTCAGAAACCCTCTAGAGATTCTGGAATGATGTGTTTGTGTGAGTGTGTGTGTGTGTGTATAAAGGACAAGAAATCAAAAGAACTCTAGAGATTGTGCAAGGTTGTGTGTCTGTGTGTGTGTATAAAAAGGACATGAAGACAGAAGCCCTGCAGGCATTATGCAAGCGTGTGAGTGTGTGTGTTCGTGTGTAAAAGGATAGGAATTTAGAATCGCTGTAGAGTTCCTGCAAGGATGTGTGTGTGTGTGTGTGTGTGTGTAAAAAGGACACGAAGTCTGAATCCCTCTAGAGATTCTGCAAGGGATGTGTGTGTGTGTGTGTGTGTTTATAAACGACATTTTAGAAGTCCTCCAAAGATTCTGCACAGGTGTGTGTATGTGTGTCTGTGTGCGTGTGTGTAAAAAGGACACCAAGTCAGAAGCCCTCTAGAGATCCTGCAAGGGTGTGTCTGTGTGTGCTTTAAGTATGTTTGTAAAAAGAACACGAAGTAAGAAACCCTCAAGTGATTTTGCAAGGGAATAAGTTTGAGTGTATGTGTATAAATTACATGACGTGAGATGAATTCCTGCGATTCTGCAAGGATGCATGTGTGTGTGTGTGTGTGTGTGTGTGTGTGTGTGTGTGTGTGTAAAAAGGACATGAAGTCAGAATCCTTGTAGAGTTCTGGAAGGGTGTATGTGTGTGTGTGTGTATAAAGGACACCAAGTCAGAAGCAATCTAGAGATCCTGCAAGAGTATGTCTTTGTGTGTGTGTGTGTGTGTAAAAAGGACATGTTGTTAGAAGTCCTCCACAGATTCTGCACAGGTGTGTGTATGGGTCTGTGTGCGTGTGTGTAAAAAGGACACCAAGTCAGAAGCCGACTATTGATTCTGCAAAAGTGTATGTGTGTGTCTGTGTGCGTGTGTGAAAAAAGGACACTAAGTCAGAAGCCGACTATTGATTCTGCAAAAAGTGTGTGTGTGTGTGTGTGTGAGTGTGTAAAAAGGACATGGAGTCTGAAGCCGTCCAGAGGTTCTGTAAGGGTGTGGATGTGTGTGTGTGTGTGTGTGTGTGTATGTGAAACGGACACACATTCAGAAACCCTCTAGATATTCTGCAAGGGTGTGTGTGTGTGTGTGTGTGTGTGTGTTTAAAAAGGACACAAAGTAAGAATCCATCCAGGAATTCTGCAAGGATGTGTGTGTGTGTGTGTGTGTGTGTATGTGTTTAACAAGGACATGACGTCAGAAGCCCTCTAGAGATTCTGGAAGTGTGTGTGTGTGTGTGTGTGTGTGTGTGTGTAAAAAGGACAAGAAATCAAAAGGACTCTAGAGATTGTGCAAGGTTGTGTGTCTGTGTGTGTGTATAAAAGGACATGAAGACAGAAGCCCTGCAGGCATTATGCAAGCGTGTGAGTGTGTGTGTGCGTGTGTAAAAGGATAGGAATTTAGAATCGCTGTAGAGTTCCTGCAAGGATGTGTGTGTGTGTGTGTGTGTGTGTAAAAAGGACACGAAGTCTGAATCCCTCTAGAGATTCTGCAATGGATATGTGTGTGTTTATAAACGACATTTTAGAAGTCCTCCAAAGATTCTGCACAGGTGTGTGTATGTGTGTCTGTGTGCGTGTGTGTAAAAAGGACACCAAGTCAGAAGCCCTCTAGAGATCCTGCAAGGGTGTGTCTGTGTGTGTTTTAAGTATGTTTGTAAAAAGAACACGAAGTAAGAAACCCTCAAGTGATTTTGCAAGGGAATGAGTTTGAGTGTGTATGTGTATGTGTATAAACTCCATGACGTGAGATGAATTCCTGCGATTCTGCAAGGATGCATGTATGTGTGTGTGTGTGTGTGTGTGTGTGTGTGTGTGTGTGTGTGTAAAAAGAACACGAAGTCAGAAGCATTCCAGAGACTCTGCAAGGGTGCGTGCATGTCTGTGTGTGTGTGTGTGTGTGTGTGTGCGTAAAAAGAACACGAAGTCCGAAGCCCTCTAGAATTTCTGCAAGGGTGTGTGTATCTGTGTGTGTGTGTGTGTGTGTGTGTGTTTAAAAAGGACACAAAGTAAGAAGCCATCCAGGAATTCTGCAAGGATGTGTGTGTGTGTGTGTGTGTGTGTAAAAAGGACAGGAAGTCAGAAGCCCTCTAGGAATTTTCCAAAGGTATGAGTATCAGTGTGAGGGAGGGTGTGTGTGTGAGTGTGTGTGTGTAAAAAGGACACGAAGTCAGAAGCCCTCCAGAGATTATGCAAGTGTGTGTGTGTGTGTGTGTGTGTTTAACAAGGACATGACGTCAGAAGGCCTCAAGAGATTCTGCAAGGGTGTGTGTGTGAGTGTGTGTAAAAAGGACACATGAAGTCAGAAACACTCCATAGTTTCTGCAAAGGTGTGTGTGTGTGTGTGTGTGTGTGTGTGTAAAAAGAT
>NW_027459580.1:62500-112500 GCF_050624435.1 Tenrec ecaudatus
TGTGTGTGTGTGTGTGTGTGTGTGTGTGTGTGTGTAAAAAGGACATGTTGTTAGAAGTCCTCCACAGATTCTGCACAGGTGTGTGTATGTGTCTGTGTGCGTGTGTGTAAAAAAGACACCAAGTCAGAAGCCGACTATTGATTCTGCAAGTGTATGTGTGTGTGTGTGTGTGTGTGTGTTTATGATTTATGATGCTAAGGTCTTGGACCCGCTGATAAGACCCATCCTTCTTTTTAACCCTATAACGCTTCAATTTTAATTTTGGGAAAAAATTTTCTTTTTGTTGTGGACTTTCATAGTTATAAATATATATATATATATGTATTAATATATACATTTTTAATGTTATGAAAACATCATGCTTCGCGTTATAGAGTTAAATGGAAATAATGGGCTAGTGCAGGACGAGTCAAAAGTGACCAAAATAGAGTAACTGCCTAAGCCATTTTGAATTTTCTTGGGTTCAATTGGAGTAAAGGCTTGTAAATTACCCGGGGTCCAAATTCCCATGGTGCCTCCTACAACGGGTAGAATGTTCAGGGATGTTTCAGGGCTGGGAGATTAATAACCCCTAAGTCCAGGATACCTTAGGGCAGGGGTCTTTAAACTGTTTACCCAGGGGGCCAGTTCACTATCCCTCAGGCCTTTTGAAGGAAAGACTATAGTTTAAAAAAACAAATATTACGAACAAATTCATGTGCACACTGCACATCTTGATTTGAAGTTCAAAAAAAAAATAAATGGGGCACATACACCCGGCAGAAAGGATCAACGTCCTCGGCTGTCTGCATGTGGCCCACAGGTTGTAGTTTGAGGACCCCTGCTCTCGGCATTCACCAAGAGGATGTGGTTTCAACCCAAAAGCTTGGAGACTCTACAATTTGTTTAAAAGTGATGGGGCAGAAGGAGTCCCTGATTGACCCACGCAAGACTAGTTTTCCCACCCCCTATTACTAAGAGTTCATAGTTATGTTTAAAGGGAACCAGGATATCCCGATCTGATCCCGTTACTTCAAGTGTGGGCTGACATTGCCACTAAGAAGCCTGCAAATATAAAAGACTTACTCCCTCCCGCAAAGAAAGGGCCCTTGTTTCCAAGGTTTCAGGAAACATGGAAGGACCGGAAAAACAAACGGTCCAAGTTCCCAAAACCACATAGGTGGAGGCCATCCCTCCACATCACCCTCCCCCACCCCTCCCCTCCCTCACCCCTCCCCCACACCTCCCCTCCCCTCCCCTCCCCATCACTCTCCCCTAATCGGCTTTATCCCATTTTGCAGGAGAACTCTGGGAGTGGGAGAGCTGGCTTCAAACCCTTTCTTTCAACCCCCGCCCTATAAGGTTTCTAGGGTCCAGAAATAGAAAACTTCTAACAGGCCCTTATTGAGTCACTCCCTCCCCCACCGGCCCCCCAAACTCACCCCCACCCCTAACAAGCAGCCCCCCACACACACTAGTACTGGTATGACTTCCATACTCATCAGCCCACCTGGAATGCTTGCCAACAACTTCTCCAGGTGCTGTTCACAACGGAGGAGGGTAGCCCTTCCAGACAGAGGCCCAGTAAGCAGTCAGTGAACCTGATGGTCAGCGAGCGGGCACTCCCCACTTGGGAGAAACTCTTTTGGCCACTACACCAACAATGTGGGATCTCAATTCCTAGCAAGGCCCAGAGGACTTTACCAGGTATCAACCATTGCTCTTACATGACCCTCTGCAGAAGAGCTAGGAAACCTATGAATTTATCTAAGGTCAGTGAGAATTTTCAGGTTCCTATAAGAGAATATCCGCCTGCCTTTCTAGAGTGGCTGAGGGAAGCCTACGGGCTTTATACCCCTAACGGCCCGGAGGCACTGAAAACAGGAGGGCAATAAGTATTGCCTTTATTACTCAGTCAGTCTGCCTCAGACATGACAAAGAAGTGGGAAGGGTTTGAAGGGAAAAATCTTAGCGATTTGGTACAAGTGGCTCATTGAGTGTATAACAACAGAGATGACCCTAGCACGACAGAGACAAAGAAGCTAGCTAAAATACTAGGAATTGCCATGAGAGACCCCAGAGACTCAGGAAAAGGAGAGCATGGCCCACTCACGGAGAGACTAACCTGTGGGCACCGCCAAGCCATGGGGAAGGACCAATGTGCCTACTGCAGGAAAGAAGGACACTGGAAAAATCAGTGCCTTGAAAACCCGAGGAGAGGTGCACGACCCTCCACTAGAGTGGATGGGCCTCATCTGCACGTAGAAAGACCCAAGCAAGAGACAATAATGCTTGAAGAAGCTCAATGAAGGGGTCAGGGCTCTGTTTCACTTCGCCGCCAAAAGCCCAGGCTAACTCTCCAAGTAGGAGGCCAGGCAGTAAATTTCTTGGTGGACACAGGGGCCACCTTGTCAGGTTCAGAAAGGAATATGGGCACATTTTCAAGAAGAAAGATGTGAATTACTGTGAGCCTATGATTCCTTCCACAGATAACTCACACCAGAAGGTTTGCATGGAGGGTAGGTGGGTTTCCCAAGACAACAAAATAACAAATATCTGTCAGCCCTTTGGCCCAGTTAGCCACCTGGTTATGATATCACTGGCTTCTGGCTCAGCTGCTGAGCCAGTGAAGCAGTTATAGCAGGAGAAGACTAGGTGGCCGGTGGCCATCAACAGAAGGACCAAATCTCCACAGTGGGCTTCCTGTTTCAATATGGAGCCACGTATGTTACCTGCTGGACACCATCTCTATCCTGAGCTCATAATTGCCATCGCAGGTCTAGAATGCGGCGCGCAGGTACACACTATATGAAACAGTCTCTGATTAACCCCTCTCGATAACTTGCTGACATGGGAGTCTGGATAATCCTGTACATTTACTTTGCAGATTAGAAAACTCACTCAAAAACACACGGGAGTTGACCCAGAGACACACAACTGGTTAACAACAAAGTCATATTCACAACCAGCGTCTGGACCAAGAGCACGGTGCCCCACAGAACTGTGCCCATCGAGAAGTCAATATCTCCTGGACTCTCAAAAGATCTGAGCTGATACCCACCCCCCCACATCCTTGCAGCCCCAAAAGATTGTATTTCACAGGATGGCACCGGATCTGCAGCTCGCGGAGAGGGACATATCTGATCAGTGAACACAGGGCAGAACAAGGGGGAGGAGGGGAGAATGGAGCACACCCTGGCCCAATACACCTTGAGGATGATGTTCCCAATCAGAGAAGCCAATCCACAGAGAAGACCACATGGGCAGCCCCACGATGAGAAACGTCCCTCAAAGACCCATAGCCTTAGAGGGGACAACACTGGACACACAGTGTGGGAACTGCGCCCGAACTGATCCTGCCACTTCGATGCATGACACTAAGAGAGTGCAGCGGAAGAGTAAGAAAACGGAGCATCAAAGTCCCCGGGGAATGCCAAAGGTGGACTTTGTGGTCAGGGTTCGGTGCCCCCACAGACTGGACTGGAAAACACTCCTAAAGTTCACCACACAGTCCTTGTACTTTTCTTTCTGGTTAGTGTTGTTTTCTTTTAGTGTCATTGGATTTGGGTTGGGTTTTGTTTTCATTTTTGTTTGTTTTTTTTTTCTTTTTGCTGCTTGGTTTAGCTCAGTCTTGTTTTGTGCATGTTATTACCTTTACAGGTCTGTCTAATTAAGAGAGGCTGGATGAACAATCTGGAGGAGTAAACATGTGACCGGCCCTTTCCATTGGGCATGGGAGTGAGCACGGTGGGGGGAAAGGAAGTGCTGTAAAGAAACCCAGAGACAAGGGTACAACAAGTGATGGAAAACGATAGTGAGGGGGATGTAGGAGGCCTGGTAGGGCGTGATCAAAGGTAATGTAACCAAGAGGAATTACTGAAACCCAAAGGAAGACTGAGCATGTCAGTGGGCACAAGAGGAAAATCAAAGAGTATAGAAGAGTGAGCTGGGAAGCAAGGGCCAGTTATAGACGTCTAAATAAAGGCATGTACATATGTACATATATTTACAAAGGGGCATGGGGAAATAGATCTATGTCCATATGTTTATAGATTTAGTATTAAGGTAGCAGATGGACATAGGGCCTCCGCTCAAGGACTCCCTCATTGCAATAACACTGTTCTATTAAATTGGCATTCTAAGATGCTCACCTTCCCTACACAATCACTGACCACAAAGCGGCTGCATAAGCAAATGTGGTGAAGAAAGCCGATGGTGTCCAGCTACCTAAAGATATAGCGTGTGGGGTCTTAAAGGCCTGAGGGTAAAGAAACAGCCATCTGGCTCTGAAGCAACAGAGCCCACATGGAGAAAGCATACCAGCCTGTGTGATCACAAAGTTTTAAAGGGATAAGGCAACAGGTATCATGAGAACAAAAAAATCTTATCATGGAGAATGAGAGGGGACTGCCGGGTATAGACCCAAAACCTATTTGCAGTGCACTGGACATCCCCTTACAGAAGGATCTCAGAGTGGAGATTAAAGAATACAGGGTATGAGACAGCAAAGATGAAACACAACTTTCCTCTAGTTCTTAATGCTTTCTCTTGCCCCACTATCATGATCCCAGTTCTACCATACTAATCTGGCCAAACTAGAGAAGGTATTCTAGTACCGATAGGAATTTCAAACACGGGGAATCCAGAGTGGATGGGCCCTTTACCAGTGTTATGAGTGGAGATACTGGGAGGGTGGAGGAAGGGCAGGATGGAAAGTGGGAACCGATTACAAGGATCTTCATTGACCTCAAAAGAAAGGTGGGTGAAAATATGACAAAAGAATTAGTACATTTCCAAGGATTGATGAGGGATGGGTGGCGGGCATTGAGGGGGGAAAAATGAGGAGCTGAGGCCAGGGGCTTGGGTGGAGAGTGGATATTTTGTGAATAAGGAGGGCAATTAATGTACAGATGGGCTTCAAACAGATGATGTATTTATGGATGGTGGTTAGTGTTGTAGGAGCCACTAATGAAAAGATCATAAAAGAAACAAAAATAATCTTGGCAGGGGCTCATGCAAGGATGATCTCAGGCTGGATTAGACCAGTCAAAACAGCTACTGGAGTCGCCTCACCCTGTGTCTATTATTGAGTCAGCCATGATGCTTAGGACCCACAGCCCCAGCAGCTGGCCAGAGAGGGAGGTGGATCTCTGAGGCCATTCCACAGGGGGAATGGTCCTCTGTCCTGCAGGGCCCACCCTCCTTTGTAAGCATGCTGCCTGGGGCAAGGCTTTCATGGAGTCCACACCATGGGAGCTCTACTACTCATGGGGGATTGGCAGGAAGTCTCTGCTCATGCGCACACACCACCAACTAGCTGGAGGATCTCCGTGAACAAAGCCTGAGGCAGACAACAAGCCCACTAACTGATGCTGTAAGAGATACAATCAGCATCCAGAAACCTGCAACTGGGAGTAAGAGGCAGCATACCTTGGTCCCAGCCCCTCCCACTCTAATCTACAAAGAGTGACATTGCAAAGCAGAGGGTTTTCATAAAGCACTTCCAGGACTGTGGAATGAGCAGCCTCGTTTGTGGACATGGATACTCTGTGATCCAGACGTACTACCTCCTCCCTTACAGTCAGCTGAGACAAAAACCCTTGCAAGCAGAAAGCCATGCATCTGAACAGTATCCACCAGCCACTCATGTGCAGCACAGCTGCCTCCAAAGAGCCTTCCTGAGTGAGAGAGAAATCATGCAGAAGCCTGGTCTGCACTCAAGAGAGTTTTATGAGCGTAGGGAGGCGTGGTGGGCAAGTCTGGCCGACCCCAGTGGCTGAATTGAATTTACATGGC
Organism: Tenrec ecaudatus; assembly: GCF_050624435.1. Taxonomy (NCBI): domain Eukaryota; kingdom Metazoa; phylum Chordata; class Mammalia; order Afrosoricida; family Tenrecidae; genus Tenrec; species Tenrec ecaudatus. The sequence goes on from NW_027459580.1 coordinate 68,276, forward strand.
CTAGATTGGTCAATCCAGGTACAGGAACCACCCAGGTGACCTCCCCTTCATGGCCAGAAATCTGGACCTCTGAGCATGCACAGGGTGCCTCTCCTAACTGGGCTCTTATCTTGGCCCTATGGGCATGCATAACGGATGCCCCAGTCCCTAGCATAGCTACCTAACATTTGCCCCCCTGAAGAGATATGGACCCAAATCTTTGGGGGTACTGGGCGACGACATCTCTAGCTGCTTCCTGCTGGCAAAAGGGGCGAGGATGGGCTTTGGGTCCATACCCTTCCTACACTGCTGGGAGGGGTTGTCCATTGAGGGCAACTTTATCCAGGATGGATAAGGTTGAGGTGGTCCAGGAGATGGTAGTCGTGGACCTGGCACACTTGGTTCAGAAGCTTTAATCACCCGATAACTTCTGAGAAAAACAAACGGTCTAAAAGGTGAACAGTTTGACTACGACAAGGCTAAGCTTGTGAGGTGGCAGTGGCCTTGAAATTAGGTGAGTGTCACAGGAAACAAAAATAATCTTAGGATTACCAGACATGTGTGTTTGTTCATTGGAAGTACAGGAAGAGGGATAAAAGCATTCACACTTTCCCCTAGGAGGGCACAGGTTTGGGCACTACTAGGTGCAGTCGGATCACTGATTCATTTATGATGCTAAGGTCTTGGACCCGCTGATAAGACCCATCCTTCTTTTTAACCCTATAACGCTTCAATTTTAATTTTGGGAAAAAATTTTCTTTTTGTTGTGGACTTTCATAGTTATAAATATATATATATATATGTATTAATATATACATTTTTAATGTTATGAAAACATCATGCTTCGCGTTATAGAGTTAAATGGAAATAATGGGCTAGTGCATGACGAGTCAAAAGTGACCAAAATAGAGTAAATGCCTAAGCCATTTTGAATTTTCGTGGGTTCAATTGGAGTAAAGGCTTGTAAATTACCCGGGGTCCAAATTCCCATGGTGCCTCCTACAACGGGTAGAATGTTCAGGGATGTTTCAGGGCTGGGAGATTAATAACCCCTAAGTCCAGGATACCTTAGGGCAGGGGTCCTTAAACTGTTTACCCAGGGGGCCAGTTCACTATCCCTCAGGCCTTTTGAAGGAAAGACTATAGTTTAAAAAAACAAATATTACGAACAAATTCATGTGCACACTGCACATCTTGATTTGAAGTTCAAAAAAAAAATAAATGGGGCACATACACCCGGCAGAAAGGATCAACGTCCTCGGCTGTCTGCATGTGGCCCACAGGTTGTAGTTTGAGGACCCCTGCTCTCGGCATTCACCAAGAGGATGTGGTTTCAACCCAAAAGCTTGGAGACTCTACAATTTGTTTAAAAGTGATGGGGCAGAAGGAGTCCCTGATTGACCCACGCAAGACTAGTTTTCCCACCCCCTATTACTAAGAGTTCATAGTTATGTTTAAAGGGAACCAGGATATCCCGATCTGATCCCGTTACTTCAAGTGTGGGCTGACATTGCCACTAAGAAGCCTGCAAATATAAAAGACTTACTCCCTCCCGCAAAGAAAGGGCCCTTGTTTCCAAGGTTTCAGGAAACATGGAAGGACCGGAAAAACAAACGGTCCAAGTTCCCAAAACCACATAGGTGGAGGCCATCCCTCCACATCACCCTCCCCCACCCCTCCCCTCCCTCACCCCTCCCCCACACCTCCCCTCCCCTCCCCTCCCCATCACTCTCCCCTAATCGGCTTTATCCCATTTTGCAGGAGAACTCTGGGAGTGGGAGAGCTGGCTTCAAACCCTTTCTTTCAACCCCCGCCCTATAAGGTTTCTAGGGTCCAGAAATAGAAAACTTCTAACAGGCCCTTATTGAGTCACTCCCTCCCCCACCGGCCCCCCAAACTCACCCCCACCCCTAACAAGCAGCCCCCCACACACACTAGTACTGGTATGACTTCCATACTCATCAGCCCACCTGGAATGCTTGCCAACAACTTCTCCAGGTGCTGTTCACAACGGAGGAGGGTAGCCCTTCCAGACAGAGGCCCAGTAAGCAGTCAGTGAACCTGATGGTCAGCGAGCGGGCACTCCCCACTTGGGAGAAACTCTTTTGGCCACTACACCAACAATGTGGGATCTCAATTCCTAGCAAGGCCCAGAGGACTTTACCAGGTATCAACCATTGCTCTTACATGACCCTCTGCAGAAGAGCTAGGAAACCTATGAATTTATCTAAGGTCAGTGAGAATTTTCAGGTTCCTATAAGAGAATATCCGCCTGCCTTTCTAGAGTGGCTGAGGGAAGCCTACGGGCTTTATACCCCTAATGGCCCGGAGGCACTGAAAACAGGAGGGCAATAAGTATTGCCTTTATTACTCAGTCAGTCTGCCTCAGACATGACAAAGAAGTGGGAAGGGTTTGAAGGGAAAAATCTTAGCGATTTGGTACAAGTGGCTCATTGAGTGTATAACAACAGAGATGACCCTAGCACGACAGAGACAAAGAAGCTAGCTAAAATACTAGGAATTGCCATGAGAGACCCCAGAGACTCAGGAAAAGGAGAGCATGGCCCACTCACGGAGAGACTAACCTGTGGGCACCGCCAAGCCATGGGGAAGGACCAATGTGCCTACTGCAGGAAAGAAGGACACTGGAAAAATCAGTGCCTTGAAAACCCGAGGAGAGGTGCACGACCCTCCACTAGAGTGGATGGGCCTCATCTGCACGTAGAAAGACCCAAGCAAGAGACAATAATGCTTGAAGAAGCTCAATGAAGGGGTCAGGGCTCTGTTTCACTTCGCCGCCAAAAGCCCAGGCTAACTCTCCAAGTAGGAGGCCAGGCAGTAAATTTCTTGGTGGACACAGGGGCCACCTTGTCAGGTTCAGAAAGGAATATGGGCACATTTTCAAGAAGAAAGATGTGAATTACTGTGAGCCTATGATTCCTTCCACAGATAACTCACACCAGAAGGTTTGCATGGAGGGTAGGTGGGTTTCCCAAGACAACAAAATAACAAATATCTGTCAGCCCTTTGGCCCAGTTAGCCACCTGGTTATGATATCACTGGCTTCTGGCTCAGCTGCTGAGCCAGTGAAGCAGTTATAGCAGGAGAAGACTAGGTGGCCGGTGGCCATCAACAGAAGGACCAAATCTCCACAGTGGGCTTCCTGTTTCAATATGGAGCCACGTATGTTACCTGCTGGACACCATCTCTATCCTGAGCTCATAATTGCCATCGCAGGTCTAGAATGCGGCGCGCAGGTACACACTATATGAAACAGTCTCTGATTAACCCCTCTCGATAACTTGCTGACATGGGAGTCTGGATAATCCTGTACATTTACTTTGCAGATTAGAAAACTCACTCAAAAACACACGGGAGTTGACCCAGAGACACACAACTGGTTAACAACAAAGTCATATTCACAACCAGCGTCTGGACCAAGAGCACGGTGCCCCACAGAACTGTGCCCATCGAGAAGTCAATATCTCCTGGACTCTCAAAAGATCTGAGCTGATACCCACCCCCCCACATCCTTGCAGCCCCAAAAGATTGTATTTCACAGGATGGCACCGGATCTGCAGCTCGCGGAGAGGGACATATCTGATCAGTGAACACAGGGCAGAACAAGGGGGAGGAGGGGAGAATGGAGCACACCCTGGCCCAATACACCTTGAGGATGATGTTCCCAATCAGAGAAGCCAATCCACAGAGAAGACCACATGGGCAGCCCCACGATGAGAAACGTCCCTCAAAGACCCATAGCCTTAGAGGGGACAACACTGGACACACAGTGTGGGAACTGCGCCCGAACTGATCCTGCCACTTCGATGCATGACACTAAGAGAGTGCAGCGGAAGAGTAAGAAAACGGAGCATCAAAGTCCCCGGGGAATGCCAAAGGTGGACTTTGTGGTCAGGGTTCGGTGCCCCCACAGACTGGACTGGAAAACACTCCTAAAGTTCACCACACAGTCCTTGTACTTTTCTTTCTGGTTAGTGTTGTTTTCTTTTAGTGTCATTGGATTTGGGTTGGGTTTTGTTTTCATTTTTGTTTGTTTTTTTTTTCTTTTTGCTGCTTGGTTTAGCTCAGTCTTGTTTTGTGCATGTTATTACCTTTACAGGTCTGTCTAATTAAGAGAGGCTGGATGAACAATCTGGAGGAGTAAACATGTGACCGGCCCTTTCCATTGGGCATGGGAGTGAGCACGGTGGGGGGAAAGGAAGTGCTGTAAAGAAACCCAGAGACAAGGGTACAACAAGTGATGGAAAACGATAGTGAGGGGGATGTAGGAGGCCTGGTAGGGCGTGATCAAAGGTAATGTAACCAAGAGGAATTACTGAAACCCAAAGGAAGACTGAGCATGTCAGTGGGCACAAGAGGAAAATCAAAGAGTATAGAAGAGTGAGCTGGGAAGCAAGGGCCAGTTATAGACGTCTAAATAAAGGCATGTACATATGTACATATATTTACAAAGGGGCATGGGGAAATAGATCTATGTCCATATGTTTATAGATTTAGTATTAAGGTAGCAGATGGACATAGGGCCTCCGCTCAAGGACTCCCTCATTGCAATAACACTGTTCTATTAAATTGGCATTCTAAGATGCTCACCTTCCCTACACAATCACTGACCACAAAGCGGCTGCATAAGCAAATGTGGTGAAGAAAGCCGATGGTGTCCAGCTACCTAAAGATATAGCGTGTGGGGTCTTAAAGGCCTGAGGGTAAAGAAACAGCCATCTGGCTCTGAAGCAACAGAGCCCACATGGAGAAAGCATACCAGCCTGTGTGATCACAAAGTTTTAAAGGGATAAGGCAACAGGTATCATGAGAACAAAAAAATCTTATCATGGAGAATGAGAGGGGACTGCCGGGTATAGACCCAAAACCTATTTGCAGTGCACTGGACATCCCCTTACAGAAGGATCTCAGAGTGGAGATTAAAGAATACAGGGTATGAGACAGCAAAGATGAAACACAACTTTCCTCTAGTTCTTAATGCTTTCTCTTGCCCCACTATCATGATCCCAGTTCTACCATACTAATCTGGCCAAACTAGAGAAGGTATTCTAGTACCGATAGGAATTTCAAACACGGGGAATCCAGAGTGGATGGGCCCTTTACCAGTGTTATGAGTGGAGATACTGGGAGGGTGGAGGAAGGGCAGGATGGAAAGTGGGAACCGATTACAAGGATCTTCATTGACCTCAAAAGAAAGGTGGGTGAAAATATGACAAAAGAATTAGTACATTTCCAAGGATTGATGAGGGATGGGTGGCGGGCATTGAGGGGGGAAAAATGAGGAGCTGAGGCCAGGGGCTTGGGTGGAGAGTGGATATTTTGTGAATAAGGAGGGCAATTAATGTACAGATGGGCTTCAAACAGATGATGTATTTATGGATGGTGGTTAGTGTTGTAGGAGCCACTAATGAAAAGATCATAAAAGAAACAAAAATAATCTTGGCAGGGGCTCATGCAAGGATGATCTCAGGCTGGATTAGACCAGTCAAAACAGCTACTGGAGTCGCCTCACCCTGTGTCTATTATTGAGTCAGCCATGATGCTTAGGACCCACAGCCCCAGCAGCTGGCCAGAGAGGGAGGTGGATCTCTGAGGCCATTCCACAGGGGGAATGGTCCTCTGTCCTGCAGGGCCCACCCTCCTTTGTAAGCATGCTGCCTGGGGCAAGGCTTTCATGGAGTCCACACCATGGGAGCTCTACTACTCATGGGGGATTGGCAGGAAGTCTCTGCTCATGCGCACACACCACCAACTAGCTGGAGGATCTCCGTGAACAAAGCCTGAGGCAGACAACAAGCCCACTAACTGATGCTGTAAGAGATACAATCAGCATCCAGAAACCTGCAACTGGGAGTAAGAGGCAGCATACCTTGGTCCCAGCCCCTCCCACTCTAATCTACAAAGAGTGACATTGCAAAGCAGAGGGTTTTCATAAAGCACTTCCAGGACTGTGGAATGAGCAGCCTCGTTTGTGGACATGGATACTCTGTGATCCAGACGTACTACCTCCTCCCTTACAGTCAGCTGAGACAAAAACCCTTGCAAGCAGAAAGCCATGCATCTGAACAGTATCCACCAGCCACTCATGTGCAGCACAGCTGCCTCCAAAGAGCCTTCCTGAGTGAGAGAGAAATCATGCAGAAGCCTGGTCTGCACTCAAGAGAGTTTTATGAGCGTAGGGAGGCGTGGTGGGCAAGTCTGGCCGACCCCAGTGGCTGAATTGAATTTACATGGCCTAGATTGGTCAATCCAGGTACAGGAACCACCCAGGTGACCTCCCCTTCATGGCCAGAAATCTGGACCTCTGAGCATGCACAGGGTGCCTCTCCTAACTGGGCTCTTATCTTGGCCCTATGGGCATGCATAACGGATGCCCCAGTCCCTAGCATAGCTACCTAACATTTGCCCCCCTGAAGAGATATGGACCCAAATATTTGGGGGTACTGGGCGACGACATCTCTAGCTGCTTCCTGCTGGCAAAAGGGGCGAGGTGGGGCTTTGGGTCCATACCCTTCCTACACTGCTGGGAGGGGTTGTCCATTGAGGGCAACTTTATCCAGGATGGATAAGGTTGAGGTGGTCCAGGAGATGGTAGTCGTGGACCTGGCACACTTGGTTCAGAAGCTTTAATCACCCGATAACTTCTGAGAAAAACAAACGGTCTAAAAGGTGAACAGTTTGACTACGACAAGGCTAAGCTTGTGAGGTGGCAGTGGCCTTGAAATTAGGTGAGTGTCACAGGAAACAAAAATAATCTTAGGATTACCAGACATGTGTGTTTGTTCATTGGAAGTACAGGAAGAGGGATAAAAGCATTCACACTTTCCCCTAGGAGGGCACAGGTTTGGGCACTACTAGGTGCAGTCGGATCACTGATTCATTTATGATGCTAAGGTCTTGGACCCGCTGATAAGACCCATCCTTCTTTTTAACCCTATAACGCTTCAATTTTAATTTTGGGAAAAAATTTTCTTTTTGTTGTGGACTTTCATAGTTATAAATATATATATATATATATGTATTAATATATACATTTTTAATGTTATGAAAACATCATGCTTCGCGTTATAGAGTTAAATGGAAATAATGGGCTAGTGCAGGACGAGTCAAAAGTGACCAAAATAGAGTAACTGCCTAAGCCATTTTGAATTTTCTTGGGTTCAATTGGAGTAAAGGCTTGTAAATTACCCGGGGTCCAAATTCCCATGGTGCCTCCTACAACGGGTAGAATGTTCAGGGATGTTTCAGGGCTGGGAGATTAATAACCCCTAAGTCCAGGATACCTTAGGGCAGGGGTCTTTAAACTGTTTACCCAGGGGGCCAGTTCACTATCCCTCAGGCCTTTTGAAGGAAAGACTATAGTTTAAAAAAACAAATATTATGAACAAATTCATGTGCACACTGCACATCTTGATTTGAAGTTCAAAAAAAAAAATAAATGGGGCACATACACCCGGCAGAAAGGATCAACGTCCTCGGCTGTCTGCATGTGGCCCACAGGTTGTAGTTTGAGGACCCCTGCTCTCGGCATTCACCAAGAGGATGTGGTTTCAACCCAAAAGCTTGGAGACTCTACAATTTGTTTAAAAGTGATGGGGCAGAAGGAGTCCCTGATTGACCCACGCAAGACTAGTTTTCCCACCCCCTATTACTAAGAGTTCATAGTTATGTTTAAAGGGAACCAGGATATCCCGATCTGATCCCGTTACTTCAAGTGTGGGCTGACATTGCCACTAAGAAGCCTGCAAATATAAAAGACTTACTCCCTCCCGCAAAGAAAGGGCCCTTGTTTCCAAGGTTTCAGGAAACATGGAAGGACCGGAAAAACAAACGGTCCAAGTTCCCAAAACCACATAGGTGGAGGCCATCCCTCCACATCACCCTCCCCCACCCCTCCCCTCCCTCACCCCTCCCCCACACCTCCCCTCCCCTCCCCTCCCCATCACCCTCCCCTAATCGGCTTTATCCCATTTTGCAGGAGAACTCTGGGAGTGGGAGAGCTGGCTTCAAACCCTTTCTTTCAACCCCCGCCCTATAAGGTTTCTAGGGTCCAGAAATAGAAAACTTCTAACAGGCCCTTATTGAGTCACTCCCTCCCCCACCGGCCCCCCAAACTCACCCCCACCCCTAACAAGCAGCCCCCCACACACACTAGTACTGGTATGACTTCCATACTCATCAGCCCACCTGGAATGCTTGCCAACAACTTCTCCAGGTGCTGTTCACAACGGAGGAGGGTAGCCCTTCCAGACAGAGGCCCAGTAAGCAGTCAGTGAACCTGATGGTCAGCGAGCGGGCACTCCCCACTTGGGAGAAACTCTTTTGGCCACTACACCAACAATGTGGGATCTCAATTCCTAGCAAGGCCCAGAGGACTTTACCAGGTATCAACCATTGCTCTTACATGACCCTCTGCAGAAGAGCTAGGAAACCTATGAATTTATCTAAGGTCAGTGAGAATTTTCAGGTTCCTATAAGAGAATATCCGCCTGCCTTTCTAGAGTGGCTGAGGGAAGCCTACGGGCTTTATACCCCTAACGGCCCGGAGGCACTGAAAACAGGAGGGCAATAAGTATTGCCTTTATTACTCAGTCAGTCTGCCTCAGACATGACAAAGAAGTGGGAAGGGTTTGAAGGGAAAAATCTTAGCGATTTGGTACAAGTGGCTCATTGAGTGTATAACAACAGAGATGACCCTAGCACGACAGAGACAAAGAAGCTAGCTAAAATACTAGGAATTGCCATGAGAGACCCCAGAGACTCAGGAAAAGGAGAGCATGGCCCACTCACGGAGAGACTAACCTGTGGGCACCGCCAAGCCATGGGGAAGGACCAATGTGCCTACTGCAGGAAAGAAGGACACTGGAAAAATCAGTGCCTTGAAAACCCGAGGAGAGGTGCACGACCCTCCACTAGAGTGGATGGGCCTCATCTGCACGTAGAAAGACCCAAGCAAGAGACAATAATGCTTGAAGAAGCTCAATGAAGGGGTCAGGGCTCTGTTTCACTTCGCCGCCAAAAGCCCAGGCTAACTCTCCAAGTAGGAGGCCAGGCAGTAAATTTCTTGGTGGACACAGGGGCCACCTTGTCAGGTTCAGAAAGGAATATGGGCACATTTTCAAGAAGAAAGATGTGAATTACTGTGAGCCTATGATTCCTTCCACAGATAACTCACACCAGAAGGTTTGCATGGAGGGTAGGTGGGTTTCCCAAGACAACAAAATAACAAATATCTGTCAGCCCTTTGGCCCAGTTAGCCACCTGGTTATGATATCACTGGCTTCTGGCTCAGCTGCTGAGCCAGTGAAGCAGTTATAGCAGGAGAAGACTAGGTGGCCGGTGGCCATCAACAGAAGGACCAAATCTCCACAGTGGGCTTCCTGTTTCAATATGGAGCCACGTATGTTACCTGCTGGACACCATCTCTATCCTGAGCTCATAATTGCCATCGCAGGTCTAGAATGCGGCGCGCAGGTACACACTATATGAAACAGTCTCTGATTAACCCCTCTCGATAACTTGCTGACATGGGAGTCTGGATAATCCTGTACATTTACTTTGCAGATTAGAAAACTCACTCAAAAACACACGGGAGTTGACCCAGAGACACACAACTGGTTAACAACAAAGTCATATTCACAACCAGCGTCTGGACCAAGAGCACGGTGCCCCACAGAACTGTGCCCATCGAGAAGTCAATATCTCCTGGACTCTCAAAAGATCTGAGCTGATACCCACCCCCCCACATCCTTGCAGCCCCAAAAGATTGTATTTCACAGGATGGCACCGGATCTGCAGCTCGCGGAGAGGGACATATCTGATCAGTGAACACAGGGCAGAACAAGGGGGAGGAGGGGAGAATGGAGCACACCCTGGCCCAATACACCTTGAGGATGATGTTCCCAATCAGAGAAGCCAATCCACAGAGAAGACCACATGGGCAGCCCCACGATGAGAAACGTCCCTCAAAGACCCATAGCCTTAGAGGGGACAACACTGGACACACAGTGTGGGAACTGCGCCCGAACTGATCCTGCCACTTCGATGCATGACACTAAGAGAGTGCAGCGGAAGAGTAAGAAAACGGAGCATCAAAGTCCCCGGGGAATGCCAAAGGTGGACTTTGTGGTCAGGGTTCGGTGCCCCCACAGACTGGACTGGAAAACACTCCTAAAGTTCACCACACAGTCCTTGTACTTTTCTTTCTGGTTAGTGTTGTTTTCTTTTAGTGTCATTGGATTTGGGTTGGGTTTTGTTTTCATTTTTGTTTGTTTTTTTTTTCTTTTTGCTGCTTGGTTTAGCTCAGTCTTGTTTTGTGCATGTTATTACCTTTACAGGTCTGTCTAATTAAGAGAGGCTGGATGAACAATCTGGAGGAGTAAACATGTGACCGGCCCTTTCCATTGGGCATGGGAGTGAGCACGGTGGGGGGAAAGGAAGTGCTGTAAAGAAACCCAGAGACAAGGGTACAACAAGTGATGGAAAACGATAGTGAGGGGGATGTAGGAGGCCTGGTAGGGCGTGATCAAAGGTAATGTAACCAAGAGGAATTACTGAAACCCAAAGGAAGACTGAGCATGTCAGTGGGCACAAGAGGAAAATCAAAGAGTATAGAAGAGTGAGCTGGGAAGCAAGGGCCAGTTATAGACGTCTAAATAAAGGCATGTACATATGTACATATATTTACAAAGGGGCATGGGGAAATAGATCTATGTCCATATGTTTATAGATTTAGTATTAAGGTAGCAGATGGACATAGGGCCTCCGCTCAAGGACTCCCTCATTGCAATAACACTGTTCTATTAAATTGGCATTCTAAGATGCTCACCTTCCCTACACAATCACTGACCACAAAGCGGCTGCATAAGCAAATGTGGTGAAGAAAGCCGATGGTGTCCAGCTACCTAAAGATATAGCGTGTGGGGTCTTAAAGGCCTGAGGGTAAAGAAACAGCCATCTGGCTCTGAAGCAACAGAGCCCACATGGAGAAAGCATACCAGCCTGTGTGATCACAAAGTTTTAAAGGGATAAGGCAACAGGTATCATGAGAACAAAAAAATCTTATCATGGAGAATGAGAGGGGACTGCCGGGTATAGACCCAAAACCTATTTGCAGTGCACTGGACATCCCCTTACAGAAGGATCTCAGAGTGGAGATTAAAGAATACAGGGTATGAGACAGCAAAGATGAAACACAACTTTCCTCTAGTTCTTAATGCTTTCTCTTGCCCCACTATCATGATCCCAGTTCTACCATACTAATCTGGCCAAACTAGAGAAGGTATTCTAGTACCGATAGGAATTTCAAACACGGGGAATCCAGAGTGGATGGGCCCTTTACCAGTGTTATGAGTGGAGATACTGGGAGGGTGGAGGAAGGGCAGGATGGAAAGTGGGAACCGATTACAAGGATCTTCATTGACCTCAAAAGAAAGGTGGGTGAAAATATGACAAAAGAATTAGTACATTTCCAAGGATTGATGAGGGATGGGTGGCGGGCATTGAGGGGGGAAAAATGAGGAGCTGAGGCCAGGGGCTTGGGTGGAGAGTGGATATTTTGTGAATAAGGAGGGCAATTAATGTACAGATGGGCTTCAAACAGATGATGTATTTATGGATGGTGGTTAGTGTTGTAGGAGCCACTAATGAAAAGATCATAAAAGAAACAAAAATAATCTTGGCAGGGGCTCATGCAAGGATGATCTCAGGCTGGATTAGACCAGTCAAAACAGCTACTGGAGTCGCCTCACCCTGTGTCTATTATTGAGTCAGCCATGATGCTTAGGACCCACAGCCCCAGCAGCTGGCCAGAGAGGGAGGTGGATCTCTGAGGCCATTCCACAGGGGGAATGGTCCTCTGTCCTGCAGGGCCCACCCTCCTTTGTAAGCATGCTGCCTGGGGCAAGGCTTTCATGGAGTCCACACCATGGGAGCTCTACTACTCATGGGGGATTGGCAGGAAGTCTCTGCTCATGCGCACACACCACCAACTAGCTGGAGGATCTCCGTGAACAAAGCCTGAGGCAGACAACAAGCCCACTAACTGATGCTGTAAGAGATACAATCAGCATCCAGAAACCTGCAACTGGGAGTAAGAGGCAGCATACCTTGGTCCCAGCCCCTCCCACTCTAATCTACAAAGAGTGACATTGCAAAGCAGAGGGTTTTCATAAAGCACTTCCAGGACTGTGGAATGAGCAGCCTCGTTTGTGGACATGGATACTCTGTGATCCAGACGTACTACCTCCTCCCTTACAGTCAGCTGAGACAAAAACCCTTGCAAGCAGAAAGCCATGCATCTGAACAGTATCCACCAGCCACTCATGTGCAGCACAGCTGCCTCCAAAGAGCCTTCCTGAGTGAGAGAGAAATCATGCAGAAGCCTGGTCTGCACTCAAGAGAGTTTTATGAGCGTAGGGAGGCGTGGTGGGCAAGTCTGGCCGACCCCAGTGGCTGAATTGAATTTACATGGCCTAGATTGGTCAATCCAGGTACAGGAACCACCCAGGTGACCTCCCCTTCATGGCCAGAAATCTGGACCTCTGAGCATGCACAGGGTGCCTCTCCTAACTGGGCTCTTATCTTGGCCCTATGGGCATGCATAACGGATGCCCCAGTCCCTAGCATAGCTACCTAACATTTGCCCCCCTGAAGAGATATGGACCCAAATATTTGGGGGTACTGGGCGACGACATCTCTAGCTGCTTCCTGCTGGCAAAAGGGGCGAGGTGGGGCTTTGGGTCCATACCCTTCCTACACTGCTGGGAGGGGTTGTCCATTGAGGGCAACTTTATCCAGGATGGATAAGGTTGAGGTGGTCCAGGAGATGGTAGTCGTGGACCTGGCACACTTGGTTCAGAAGCTTTAATCACCCGATAACTTCTGAGAAAAACAAACGGTCTAAAAGGTGAACAGTTTGACTACGACAAGGCTAAGCTTGTGAGGTGGCAGTGGCCTTGAAATTAGGTGAGTGTCACAGGAAACAAAAATAATCTTAGGATTACCAGACATGTGTGTTTGTTCATTGGAAGTACAGGAAGAGGGATAAAAGCATTCACACTTTCCCCTAGGAGGGCACAGGTTTGGGCACTACTAGGTGCAGTCGGATCACTGATTCATTTATGATGCTAAGGTCTTGGACCCGCTGATAAGACCCATCCTTCTTTTTAACCCTATAACGCTTCAATTTTAATTTTGGGAAAAAATTTTCTTTTTGTTGTGGACTTTCATAGTTATAAATATATATATATATATGTATTAATATATACATTTTTAATGTTATGAAAACATCATGCTTCGCGTTATAGAGTTAAATGGAAATAATGGGCTAGTGCAGGACGAGTCAAAAGTGACCAAAATAGAGTAACTGCCTAAGCCATTTTGAATTTTCTTGGGTTCAATTGGAGTAAAGGCTTGTAAATTACCCGGGGTCCAAATTCCCATGGTGCCTCCTACAACGGGTAGAATGTTCAGGGATGTTTCAGGGCTGGGAGATTAATAACCCCTAAGTCCAGGATACCTTAGGGCAGGGGTCTTTAAACTGTTTACCCAGGGGGCCAGTTCACTATCCCTCAGGCCTTTTGAAGGAAAGACTATAGTTTAAAAAAACAAATATTACGAACAAATTCATGTGCACACTGCACATCTTGATTTGAAGTTCAAAAAAAAAAAATAAATGGGGCACATACACCCGGCAGAAAGGATCAACGTCCTCGGCTGTCTGCATGTGGCCCACAGGTTGTAGTTTGAGGACCCCTGCTCTCGGCATTCACCAAGAGGATGTGGTTTCAACCCAAAAGCTTGGAGACTCTACAATTTGTTTAAAAGTGATGGGGCAGAAGGAGTCCCTGATTGACCCACGCAAGACTAGTTTTCCCACCCCCTATTACTAAGAGTTCATAGTTATGTTTAAAGGGAACCAGGATATCCCGATCTGATCCCGTTACTTCAAGTGTGGGCTGACATTGCCACTAAGAAGCCTGCAAATATAAAAGACTTACTCCCTCCCGCAAAGAAAGGGCCCTTGTTTCCAAGGTTTCAGGAAACATGGAAGGACCGGAAAAACAAACGGTCCAAGTTCCCAAAACCACATAGGTGGAGGCCATCCCTCCACATCACCCTCCCCCACCCCTCCCCTCCCTCACCCCTCCCCCACACCTCCCCTCCCCTTCCCTCCCCATCACCCTCCCCTAATCGGCTTTATCCCATTTTGCAGGAGAACTCTGGGAGTGGGAGAGCTGGCTTCAAACCCTTTCTTTCAACCCCCGCCCTATAAGGTTTCTAGGGTCCAGAAATAGAAAACTTCTAACAGGCCCTTATTGAGTCACTCCCTCCCCCACCGGCCCCCCAAACTCACCCCCACCCCTAACAAGCAGCCCCCCACACACACTAGTACTGGTATGACTTCCATACTCATCAGCCCACCTGGAATGCTTGCCAACAACTTCTCCAGGTGCTGTTCACAACGGAGGAGGGTAGCCCTTCCAGACAGAGGCCCAGTAAGCAGTCAGTGAACCTGATGGTCAGCGAGCGGGCACTCCCCACTTGGGAGAAACTCTTTTGGCCACTACACCAACAATGTGGGATCTCAATTCCTAGCAAGGCCCAGAGGACTTTACCAGGTATCAACCATTGCTCTTACATGACCCTCTGCAGAAGAGCTAGGAAACCTATGAATTTATCTAAGGTCAGTGAGAATTTTCAGGTTCCTATAAGAGAATATCCGCCTGCCTTTCTAGAGTGGCTGAGGGAAGCCTACGGGCTTTATACCCCTAACGGCCCGGAGGCACTGAAAACAGGAGGGCAATAAGTATTGCCTTTATTACTCAGTCAGTCTGCCTCAGACATGACAAAGAAGTGGGAAGGGTTTGAAGGGAAAAATCTTAGCGATTTGGTACAAGTGGCTCATTGAGTGTATAACAACAGAGATGACCCTAGCACGACAGAGACAAAGAAGCTAGCTAAAATACTAGGAATTGCCATGAGAGACCCCAGAGACTCAGGAAAAGGAGAGCATGGCCCACTCACGGAGAGACTAACCTGTGGGCACCGCCAAGCCATGGGGAAGGACCAATGTGCCTACTGCAGGAAAGAAGGACACTGGAAAAATCAGTGCCTTGAAAACCCGAGGAGAGGTGCACGACCCTCCACTAGAGTGGATGGGCCTCATCTGCACGTAGAAAGACCCAAGCAAGAGACAATAATGCTTGAAGAAGCTCAATGAAGGGGTCAGGGCTCTGTTTCACTTCGCCGCCAAAAGCCCAGGCTAACTCTCCAAGTAGGAGGCCAGGCAGTAAATTTCTTGGTGGACACAGGGGCCACCTTGTCAGGTTCAGAAAGGAATATGGGCACATTTTCAAGAAGAAAGATGTGAATTACTGTGAGCCTATGATTCCTTCCACAGATAACTCACACCAGAAGGTTTGCATGGAGGGTAGGTGGGTTTCCCAAGACAACAAAATAACAAATATCTATCAGCCCTTTGGCCCAGTTAGCCACCTGGTTATGATATCACTGGCTTCTGGCTCAGCTGCTGAGCCAGTGAAGCAGTTATAGCAGGAGAAGACTAGGTGGCCGGTGGCCATCAACAGAAGGACCAAATCTCCACAGTGGGCTTCCTGTTTCAATATGGAGCCACGTATGTTACCTGCTGGACACCATCTCTATCCTGAGCTCATAATTGCCATCGCAGGTCTAGAATGCGGCGCGCAGGTACACACTATATGAAACAGTCTCTGATTAACCCCTCTCGATAACTTGCTGACATGGGAGTCTGGATAATCCTGTACATTTACTTTGCAGATTAGAAAACTCACTCAAAAACACACGGGAGTTGACCCAGAGACACACAACTGGTTAACAACAAAGTCATATTCACAACCAGCGTCTGGACCAAGAGCACGGTGCCCCACAGAACTGTGCCCATCGAGAAGTCAATATCTCCTGGACTCTCAAAAGATCTGAGCTGATACCCACCCCCCCACATCCTTGCAGCCCCAAAAGATTGTATTTCACAGGATGGCACCGGATCTGCAGCTCGCGGAGAGGGACATATCTGATCAGTGAACACAGGGCAGAACAAGGGGGAGGAGGGGAGAATGGAGCACACCCTGGCCCAATACACCTTGAGGATGATGTTCCCAATCAGAGAAGCCAATCCACAGAGAAGACCACATGGGCAGCCCCACGATGAGAAACGTCCCTCAAAGACCCATAGCCTTAGAGGGGACAACACTGGACACACAGTGTGGGAACTGCGCCCGAACTGATCCTGCCACTTCGATGCATGACACTAAGAGAGTGCAGCGGAAGAGTAAGAAAACGGAGCATCAAAGTCCCCGGGGAATGCCAAAGGTGGACTTTGTGGTCAGGGTTCGGTGCCCCCACAGACTGGACTGGAAAACACTCCTAAAGTTCACCACACAGTCCTTGTACTTTTCTTTCTGGTTAGTGTTGTTTTCTTTTAGTGTCATTGGATTTGGGTTGGGTTTTGTTTTCATTTTTGTTTGTTTTTTTTTTCTTTTTGCTGCTTGGTTTAGCTCAGTCTTGTTTTGTGCATGTTATTACCTTTACAGGTCTGTCTAATTAAGAGAGGCTGGATGAACAATCTGGAGGAGTAAACATGTGACCGGCCCTTTCCATTGGGCATGGGAGTGAGCACGGTGGGGGGAAAGGAAGTGCTGTAAAGAAACCCAGAGACAAGGGTACAACAAGTGATGGAAAACGGTAGTGAGGGGGATGTAGGAGGCCTGGTAGGGCGTGATCAAAGGTAATGTAACCAAGAGGAATTACTGAAACCCAAAGGAAGACTGAGCATGTCAGTGGGCACAAGAGGAAAATCAAAGAGTATAGAAGAGTGAGCTGGGAAGCAAGGGCCAGTTATAGACGTCTAAATAAAGGCATGTACATATGTACATATATTTACAAAGGGGCATGGGGAAATAGATCTATGTCCATATGTTTATAGATTTAGTATTAAGGTAGCAGATGGACATAGGGCCTCCGCTCAAGGACTCCCTCATTGCAATAACACTGTTCTATTAAATTGGCATTCTAAGATGCTCACCTTCCCTACACAATCACTGACCACAAAGCGGCTGCATAAGCAAATGTGGTGAAGAAAGCCGATGGTGTCCAGCTACCTAAAGATATAGCGTGTGGGGTCTTAAAGGCCTGAGGGTAAAGAAACAGCCATCTGGCTCTGAAGCAACAGAGCCCACATGGAGAAAGCATACCAGCCTGTGTGATCACAAAGTTTTAAAGGGATAAGGCAACAGGTATCATGAGAACAAAAAAATCTTATCATGGAGAATGAGAGGGGACTGCCGGGTATAGACCCAAAACCTATTTGCAGTGCACTGGACATCCCCTTACAGAAGGATCTCAGAGTGGAGATTAAAGAATACAGGGTATGAGACAGCAAAGATGAAACACAACTTTCCTCTAGTTCTTAATGCTTTCTCTTGCCCCACTATCATGATCCCAGTTCTACCATACTAATCTGGCCAAACTAGAGAAGGTATTCTAGTACCGATAGGAATTTCAAACACGGGGAATCCAGAGTGGATGGGCCCTTTACCAGTGTTATGAGTGGAGATACTGGGAGGGTGGAGGAAGGGCAGGATGGAAAGTGGGAACCGATTACAAGGATCTTCATTGACCTCAAAAGAAAGGTGGGTGAAAATATGACAAAAGAATTAGTACATTTCCAAGGATTGATGAGGGATGGGTGGCGGGCATTGAGGGGGGAAAAATGAGGAGCTGAGGCCAGGGGCTTGGGTGGAGAGTGGATATTTTGTGAATAAGGAGGGCAATTAATGTACAGATGGGCTTCAAACAGATGATGTATTTATGGATGGTGGTTAGTGTTGTAGGAGCCACTAATGAAAAGATCATAAAAGAAACAAAAATAATCTTGGCAGGGGCTCATGCAAGGATGATCTCAGGCTGGATTAGACCAGTCAAAACAGCTACTGGAGTCGCCTCACCCTGTGTCTATTATTGAGTCAGCCATGATGCTTAGGACCCACAGCCCCAGCAGCTGGCCAGAGAGGGAGGTGGATCTCTGAGGCCATTCCACAGGGGGAATGGTCCTCTGTCCTGCAGGGCCCACCCTCCTTTGTAAGCATGCTGCCTGGGGCAAGGCTTTCATGGAGTCCACACCATGGGAGCTCTACTACTCATGGGGGATTGGCAGGAAGTCTCTGCTCATGCGCACACACCACCAACTAGCTGGAGGATCTCCGTGAACAAAGCCTGAGGCAGACAACAAGCCCACTAACTGATGCTGTAAGAGATACAATCAGCATCCAGAAACCTGCAACTGGGAGTAAGAGGCAGCATACCTTGGTCCCAGCCCCTCCCACTCTAATCTACAAAGAGTGACATTGCAAAGCAGAGGGTTTTCATAAAGCACTTCCAGGACTGTGGAATGAGCAGCCTCGTTTGTGGACATGGATACTCTGTGATCCAGACGTACTACCTCCTCCCTTACAGTCAGCTGAGACAAAAACCCTTGCAAGCAGAAAGCCATGCATCTGAACAGTATCCACCAGCCACTCATGTGCAGCACAGCTGCCTCCAAAGAGCCTTCCTGAGTGAGAGAGAAATCATGCAGAAGCCTGGTCTGCACTCAAGAGAGTTTTATGAGCGTAGGGAGGCGTGGTGGGCAAGTCTGGCCGACCCCAGTGGCTGAATTGAATTTACATGGCCTAGATTGGTCAATCCAGGTACAGGAACCACCCAGGTGACCTCCCCTTCATGGCCAGAAATCTGGACCTCTGAGCATGCACAGGGTGCCTCTCCTAACTGGGCTCTTATCTTGGCCCTATGGGCATGCATAACGGATGCCCCAGTCCCTAGCATAGCTACCTAACATTTGCCCCCCTGAAGAGATATGGACCCAAATCTTTGGGGGTACTGGGCGACGACATCTCTAGCTGCTTCCTGCTGGCAAAAGGGGCGAGGTGGGGCTTTGGGTCCATACCCTTCCTACACTGCTGGGAGGGGTTGTCCATTGAGGGCAACTTTATCCAGGATGGATAAGGTTGAGTCCAGGAGATGGTAGTCGTGGACCTGGCACACTTGGTTCAGAAGCTTTAATCACCCGATAACTTCTGAGAAAAACAAACGGTCTAAAAGGTGAACAGTTTGACTACGACAAGGCTAAGCTTGTGAGGTGGCAGTGGCCTTGAAATTAGGTGAGTGTCACAGGAAACAAAAATAATCTTAGGATTACCAGACATGTGTGTTTGTTCATTGGAAGTACAGGAAGAGGGATAAAAGCATTCACACTTTCCCCTAGGAGGGCACAGGTTTGGGCACTACTAGGTGCAGTCGGATCACTGATTCATTTATGATGCTAAGGTCTTGGACCCGCTGATAAGACCCATCCTTCTTTTTAACCCTATAACGCTTCAATTTTAATTTTTGGAAAAATTTTCTTTTTGTTGTGGTCTTTCATAGTTATAAATATATATATATGTATTAATATATACATTTTTTAATGTTATGAAAACATCATGCTTCGCGTTATAGAGTTAAATGGAAATAGTGGGCTAGTGCAGGACGAGTCAAATGTGACCAAAATAGAGTACCTGCCTAAGCCATTTTGAATTTTCTTGGGTTCAATTGGAGTAAAGACTTGTAAATTACCCGGGGTCCAAATTCCCATGGTGCCTCCTACAACGGGTAGAATGTTCAGGGATGTTTCAGGGCTGGGAGATTAATAACCCCTAAGTCCAGGATACCTTAGGGCAGGGGTCCTTAAACTGTTTACCCAGGGGGCCAGTTCACTATCCCTCAGGCCTTTTGAAGGAAAGACTATAGTTTCAAAAATCAAATATTACGAACAAATTCATGTGCACACTGCACATCTTGATTTGAAGTTCAAAAAAAAAATAAATGGGGCACATACACCCGACAGAAAGGATCAGCGTCCTCGGCTGTCTGCATGTGGCCCACAGGTTGTAGTTTGAGGACCCCTGCTCTCGGCATTCACCAAGAGGATGTGGTTTCAACCCAAAAGCTTGGAGACTCTACAATTTGTTTAAAAGTGATGGGGCAGAAGGAGTCCCTGATTGACCCACGCAAGACTAGTTTTCCCATCCCCTATTACTAAGAGTTCATAGTTATGGTTAAAGGGAACCAGGATATCCCGATCTGATCCCGTTACTTCAAGTGTGGGCTGACATTGCCACTAAGAAGCCTGCAAATATAAAAGACTTACTCCCTCCCGCAAAGAAAGGGCCCTTGTTTCCAAGGTTTCAGGAAACATGGAAGGACCGGAAAAACAAATGGTCCAAGTTCCCAAAACCACATAGGTGGAGGCCATCCCTCCCCATCACCCTCCCCCACCCCTCCCCTCCATCACCCCTCCCCTCCCCCATCCCTCCCCCACCCCTCCCCTCCCCTCCCCTCCCCATCACTCTCCCCTAATCGGCTTTATCCCATTTTGCAGGAGAACTCTGGGAGTGGGAGAGCTGGCTTCAAACCCTTTCTTTCAACCCCCGCCCTATAAGGTTTCTAGGGTCCAGAAATAGAAAACTTCTAACAGGCCCTTATTGAGTCACTCCCTCCCCCACCGGCCCCCCAATCTCACCCCCACCCTTAACAAGCAGCCCCCCCACACACTAGTACTGGTATGACTTCCATACTCATCAGCCCACCTGGAATGCTTGCCAACAACTTCTCCAGGTGCTGTTCACA
The DNA here is from genome assembly GCF_050624435.1 of Tenrec ecaudatus. NCBI lineage: Eukaryota > Metazoa > Chordata > Mammalia > Afrosoricida > Tenrecidae > Tenrec > Tenrec ecaudatus. The sequence goes on from NW_027459580.1 coordinate 88,982, forward strand.
ACGGAGGAGGGCAGCCCTTCCAGACAGAGGCCCAGTAAGCAGTCAGTGAACCTGATGGTCAGCGAGCGGGCACTCCCCACTTGAGAGAAACTCTTTTGGCCACTACACCAACAATGTGGGATCTCAATTCCTAGCAAGGCCCAGAGGGCTTTACCAGGTATCACCCATTGCTCTTACATGACCCTCTGCGGAAGAGCTAGGAAACCTATGAATTTATCTAAGGTCAGTGAGAATTTTCAGGCTAAGAGAATGTCCGCCTGCCTTTCTAGAGTGGTTGATGGAAACCTACAGGCTTTATACCCCTAACAGCCCGGAGGCCCCGAGAACAGGAGGGCAATAAATATTGCCTTTATGACTCAGTCAGTCTGCCTCAGACCTGAAAAAGAAGTGGGAAGGGTTCAAGGGAAAAATCTTAGTGATTTGATACAAGTGGTTCATTGAGTATATAACAACCGAGATGACCCTAGCACGACAGAGACAAGGAAACTAGCTAAAATACTAGGAATTGCCATGAGAGACCCCAGAGACTCAGGAAAAGGAGAGCATGGCCCACTCACGGAGAGACTAACCTGTGGGCACTGCCAAGCCATGGGGAAGGATCAATGTGCCTACTGCAGGAAAGAAGGACACTGGAAAAATCAGTGCCTTGAAAACCCCAGGAGAGGTCCACGACCCTCCACAAGAGTGGACGGGCCTCATCTGCAACGAGAAAGAACCAAGCAAGAGACAATAAGGCTTGAAGAGCTGCATGAAGGGGTCAGGGCTCTGTTTCACTTCGCCGCCAATACCCAGGCTAACACTCCATATAGGCCAGGCAGTAAATTTCTTGGTGGACACAGGGGCCACCTTCTCAGGTTCAGAAAGGAATACGGGCACATTTACAAAAAGAAAGATGTGTATTACTGTGAGCCTATGATTCCTTCCACAGATAACTCACACCAGAATGTTTGCATGGAGGTTAGGTGGGCTTCCCAAGACAACAAGATAACAAATATCTATCTGCCCTTTCTCCCAGTTAGCCACCTGGTTATGATGGCACTGGCTCCTGGCTCAGCTGCTGAGTCAGTGAAGCAGTTATAGCAGGAGAAGACTAGGTGGCCGGTGGCCATCAACGGAAGGACCAAATCTCCACAGTGGGCTTCCTGTTTCAATATGGAGCCACGTCTGTCACCTACTGGACACCATCTCTATTCTGAGCTCATAATTGCCACCCCAGGTCTCAAATGCAGCGCGCAGATACACACTATATGAAACAGTCTCTGATTAACCCCTCTCAATAACTTGCTGACATGGGCTTCTGGATAATCCAGTACATTTACTTTCCAGATGAGAAAACTCCCTCAAAAACACACAGGAGTTGACCCAGAGACACACAACTGGTTAACAACAAAGTCATATTCACAACCAGCGTCTGGACCAAGAGCACGGTGCCCCACAGAACTGTGCCCATCGAGAAGTCAATATCTCCTGGACTCTCAAAAGATCTGAGCTGATGCCCCCCCTCCCACCTCCTTGCAGCCCCCAAAGATTGTATTTCACAGGATGGCACCGGAGCTGCAGCTCGCGGAGAGGGACATATCTGATCAGAGAACACAGAGCAGAACAAGGGGGAGGAGGGGAGAATGGAGCACATCCTGGCCCACTATACCTTGAGGATGATGTTCCCAATCAGAGAAGCCAGTCCACAGAAAAGACCACATGGGCAGCCCCACGATGAGAAACGTCCCTCAAAGTCCCATTGCCCTAGAGGGGACAACACTGGAGACACAGTGTGGGAACTGCGCCCGAACTGATCTTGCTACATCGAGGCATGACACTAAGGGAGTGCAGCGGAAGAGAAAGAAAACGGAGCATCAAAGTCCCCGGGGAATACCAAAGGTGGACTTTGTGGTCAGGGCTCGGTGCCCCAACAGACTGGACTGGAAAACACTCCTAAAGTTCACCACACAGTCCTTGTACTAACTATGAGCTTTTCTTTCTTGGTTAGTTTTGTTTTCTTTTAGTGTCATTGGATTTTTGTTGTCTTGGTTTTTTTGGGTTGCTTGTCTTGGTTTTGTGCATGTTATTACCTTTTCTGGTCTGTCTAAATTAGATAGGCTGGATGTCCAATCTGGAGGACAAAACCCAGGACCAACACTTCTGGGGTGTGGGGCATGGGAAAGAGGGAGGTGGGCGTAAAGGAAGCGGTGTTAAGAAACCCAGAAACAAGAGAACAGGAAGTCATGCATATCCGTGGTGAGGTAGATGTAGGAGGCCTGGTAGGGTGGGATCAAGGGTAATGGAACCAAGAAGAATTACTGAAACCCAAAGGAAGACTGAGCATGGCAGTGGGCACAAGAGGAAAATGAAACGGAAATAGAAGAGCAAGCGAGGAAGCAAGGGCCTGTTATAGAGGTCTTTTAAAAAGTATGTCCATATGTAAATATATTCATATATGAGCATGGGGAAATAGACCTACGTCCATATATTTATAGGTTTCGTATTAAGGTAGCAGATGGACTCTGGGCCTCCACTCAAATACTCCCTCATTGCAAGAATACTTTGTTCTATTAAACTGGCATTCTATGGTGCTCACCTTCCCCACAGGTACACTGAAGACAAAGCTGATGGTGCCCAGCTGTCAAAAGATATAGCGTCTGAGGTCTTAAAAGCTTGAATGTAAACAAGCGGCCACCTAGCTCAGAAGCAACAAAGCCCACATGGAATAATCACACCAGCCTATGAGATCACGAGGTTTCGAAGGGATCAGGTGTCAGGCATCATCAGAACAAAAACATCTTATTGGGAATGAGAAGAGTGCTTGGTAGAGACCCAAAGCCCATTTCCAGACCACTGGACAATACCTTACAGAAGGGTCTCAGAGAGGAGATGAGCCAAGACTAGGTACGAGATAGCAATGATGAAACACAACTTTCCTCCAGTTGCTAAATGCTTTCTCTCCCCCCATTATCATGACCCCAATTCTACCTTACAAATCTGGCTAGACCAGATAATGTACACTGGTACAGATAGCAACTGGAAACACAGGGAATCCAGGGTGGATGAGTCCTTTAGGACCAGTATTATGAGTGAAGACACTGAGAGGGTAAGCGGGAGGGCAGTTTGGAAACGGGGAACTGATTACAAGGATGTACATTTTACTTCAACAGAAAAGTGGGTGAAGGGGGATATCAGACAGTGCAAGATATGACAAAAATTAGTAAATTACCAAGGATTGATGAGCGAGGGGTAGCGCACATGGGGGGTGGGGATGGGAATGAGGAGCTGAGGCCATGGGCTTGGGTGGAGAGTGGATATTTTGAGAATGAGGGAAATGAATGTACAAATGTGCTTTACACAACTGATGTATGCATAGAATGTGTTTAGTGTTGTATGAGCCCCTAATAAAACGTTAAAAAAAAAAAAAGATCTGGGCAGAGGACTCATTCAAGGATCATCTCAGGCTGGATTAGACCCTTCTAAGTAGAAAGTCCTGCATCTGAACAGTATCCACCAGCCATTCATGTCCAGTTCTGCTGCCTCCAAAGAGCCTTCCTGGGTTTGTCAGATCTCTCTGGGGACAGACAGACCTTGGTCCTCTGCTCTGCGTGAGAAAGAATGCATGTAGAAGCCTGATTGTCATCCAAGTGGGTTTTATGAGCATTAGGGAGGCATGGTGGGCAACCCTGGTCAACCCCAGCAGCTGAATTTAATTTACTTGGCATTGGTGGGTCAATCAAGTTGCAGCACTCACCCAGGTGTACCTCCTCTTCCTGGCCGGAAACCTGAACCTCTGAGCACGCACAGTGTGCCACTCCTTCTTGGGCTGCTACCTTGGCCCTCTGGGCATGCATAATGGACACCCCAGTCCCTAGGATAGCTACCTAACATTTGCCCCCTGAAGAGGTATGGACCCAAATCTTTGGGGTACTGGGCGACGACATCTCTAAGTACTTCCTGCTGCAAAAGGGGCAAATGGGGCTCAGAAGGGATTGTCCACTCAGGTCCCAGGATGGATAAAGTTGAGGTTGTTCAGGAAATCGTGGTCCTACAGCTGGCACACTTGGTTTGGAGGCCTTGGTAACCTGAGAACTTCTGGAAAAACAAACAAAAAGACAAAAGGTTGAAGAGTTTAAGTGAGACAAGTCTAAGATTCGGAGGAGGTAGTTCCCTTCAAGTTAGGTGAGTGTCACAAGAAATAAGTATACTTAGGATTATCAGGCATGTGTTTGTTCACTCTAAGTACAGGAACGGGGATTAAAGCATTCACAATTTCCCTAGGAGGGCACAGGGTTTGGGCACTACTAGGTGCAGTGGGATCACTGCTTCATTTATGATCCTAAGGTCTTACACCTGCTGATAAGACCCATCCTTTTTAACCGTATAATGGCTCAATTTTCAATTTTGGGAAAATGTTTTTGTTTTTATTCTTTATTTTCAAAGTTATCTATCTATTTATCTGTCTGTTTATCTATCTATCTATTAATATATACATTTCTTTATATGTTATGGAAATATGCTCAGCGTTATAGAGTTAAATGGTAATATTGGGGTACTACAGGGGGAGTCAACAGTAATCAAAAGTAGAGTAACTGCCTAAGTCATTTTTAATTTTCTTGGCTTCAATTTGAATAAAAGGCTGGTAAATTACCCAGGGACCAAATTTCCCTGGTGCCTCTACTATGGGTAGAATGATCAGGGGTGTGTCAGGGCTGCGAGAATAGTAACCCCTAAGTCCAGGATCCCTTAGGGCAGGGGTCCTCAAACTGTTTACCTAGGGGGCCAGTTCTGTCCCTCAGATCATTGGAGGGTCAGACTATAGTTTTTAAAAAACCTATGAACAAGTTCCTATGCACACTGCACGAGCCGGCTGCTAAGCAGGACAGGCAGAGGCAGCAAAAACACCCTGAGGGTGGAATAAATGTCGTCAGGCCACATGTGCCCCACGGGCCACAGTTTGAGGACGCCTGCCTTAGGGGTTCCTGTGTGCACTGGGGATGAAGGTCTCTACTGCTCCTCAAAAGGAGAAATGCTCTAAATTCTGGCATCTCCGCCCATTTCCCATCACTCTACAGAACTGTTCCAGGTGAATCAGGGTTGGAAGGAAAAGTGTGCCATTCTCTGGCCACCATTCTCCTTTCTCAAATAAAGTTGCATAGTGTATCAGCTTTTGTTTGTCTAGCCTCTGTGTCAACTCTATCCCAATTGGACAGGATTCATGCAAGGGGGCAATTCCTGAGTATGAAGCTGCTAAGTCCCATCTCGAAAGCACAAAACAAGGCTATTTAGAGCTTGCTGCCTCAAGGTCAATAACCCCGCTTCAGAGCAGACCCCTGGTGTGCTATTAAACTGATGCCTCTGACAGGTGCCCCCACCATAGACAAAGGGTCAAAGAGCAGTCACTGTGGGCGACTTTAGGTCCAACCATTTTCTAGACAATAAGCTAGGAGGACCACTGCTTGGGATGGCCCCACAGCCTTCCAAGATGCCTGCTGGCAGGAGCAGACTCTCAAATCTCTGAAGGGAAGGGGCATCTGGCAGCTCAGGGAACCTTTAGGAAAATTGGAATTTCTGGCTGGAACATCATGGCAGCTGAGCTATATTAAGAGCTGTCCCCAAAAGTGCGTGAAGAAACACCACTGAAAGCCGAAAAGTAAGGGTTACCCAGGCTAGGCTTCCGAACGCCTTTGTCTTAAGACTGAGCAACGGAAAACCAGCCAGTAACAAGGAACAAACCTACACTGGTAGAACACTAACCCTAGAACACCTGAAGTTTTCAATGCAGGAAATAATATTTTTTTTGTTTTTATTCTTTACTTTCATTGTTATCAATATATATAACAACCAAAGTATATTTTAAAAGTACAAATTTTCAAAAATATAACCAAATTGTCATATTTATAATATATAATTTTGGTGCCAGATACATTTTAATTAAATGTTACAAAAAAGTCCTGCTCAGTGTTATAGGGCTCAAGCAGCTTGTTTTAAAAACCAGGAGAAAGGCAAAGGGAACAGAGGGTAAAAGGGAAACATTTGGCTGCCGGGACAAGGCAGGGCTATCTCCCAGGCCTAAATCAACCAGCTCCCGAGGCAGTGCCCTTCCACGTGTTTGGACTGGTGGGCACCATTTTGGCCAGGGTCATAGGCCCTGTTTCCCCATGGCGGCTATGTAGGTTCTCTGGGAAAACCATAAAGAGCCTTGATAATGGTGAAGCCATTCTGAACTGACAGAAGCCACCATGAAAGGTAAATAAAGTAGCTATGAACTGTCAATGAACTAGCTGATATTGGGGTGGTAGGCCGTGCAGACGTAGCCCAAGGGAATGTCCCAAAGGAAATGGATGTTCAGAAGGCTTTTGAGAACAAGAGCAGTTTTTGTTCAACTAAGAATGGCTAACCGCAACACCCCACTTCTCTACTCTGCCTGCTTGCACACCTGCACATTGCACAAGTATAAAAACCTTTGGAAAATTCAACTGGGGGCTGCTCAGTCTCCTCTCAAGAGGGCTGACAGACCCTGTGCAGAAAATAAAACTTTTTCTGTTGAACTTGCCGGTGGTCGGAGATGCTTTCTTTCTGGGAATGGACAGTAGCTACAACATTTCGAGGTGCACCGAGATCCGAGTGCCACTGTCGGAGCCTGCTTAGAAAGGGGAACCAGGACATCCTGATCTGATCCCTTAAATTCATGTGTGGATTGACATTGCCACTAAGAAGCCAACATATATAAAAGACTTACTTCCTCCCCCAACATAAAGAGTTCTTGTTTCCAAGATTTCAGTAAACATGGCAGGACCGGAAAAACAACCTGTCCAAGTTCCTAAAACCACCAAGGTGGAGGCTGTCCCTGTCCCTCCCCCCTCCCTTCCCCCTTTCCCTACCTGTCTGATTTATCCCATTTTGCAAGAGGACTCTGGGAGCAGGAGAGCTGGCTTCCGACCCTTGGTGCCGCTGCCACCCTATCAGGTTCCCAAGGGGCCGGAGAGAGGAATACTCACAGCCTCTTTTTGAGCCCCCCCACCCCACAACAAATACACTAGGGCAGGCATGTCTTAACAACCCCCAGAGAAAGATCACTCAGCAGCAGCCATTCTCCCCTTAAGGCAAGCAGCCCCCAAACCTGGGAAGACTCCCGAATCCCTTTTTCAGTATATGTTCCCTTTTGTTCCAGGGGTTTGTATAATTGGAACCAACAAAACCCCTTTTTTCTGACAAACCATAAGGTCTGATTTCTTTGCTAGATATGGTTTTCCATACTCATCAGCCCACCTGAGGTGATTTCCTGCAACTTCTCCAGGTGCTGTTCATATCAGAGGAATGGGACCCCTTCCAGAGAGGCCCAGAAGGCAGTCAATGGACCTAATGGTCAGCCAGCGGGCACTCCCCACTTGAGAGAAATTTTTTTCCCCACTGCACAACCAATGTGGGATCCAAACTCCTAGCAAGGCCCAGAGGGCTTAAGCAGATATCACCAGTTGCTCTTGCAGGGCCTCCGCTTAACCACTAGGAAGCCTATAAATTTATCTAAGGTCAGTGAGAATTCTCAGGCTCCTACAAGAGAATGTCCGCCTGCCTTTTTAGAGTGGCTGATGGACGCCTACGGGCTTTATACCCCTATTGACCTGAAAGCCCCCTGAGAACAGGAGGGAAGTAAGTATTGCCTGTATTATTCAGTCAGTCTGCCTCAGACATGAAAAAGAAGTGGGAAGGGTTTGAAGGGAAAAATCCTAGTGATTTGGTAGAAGTGGCTCATTGAGTGTATAACAACAGAGACAAAGAAACTAGCTAAAATACTAGTAATTGCCATGAGAGACCCCAGAGGCTCAGGAAAAGGAGAGCATGGCCCACTCACGGAGAGACTAACCTGTGGGCACCACCAAGCCCCGAAGAAGGATCAATGTGCCTACTGCAGGAAAGAAGGACATTGGAAACATCAGTCCCTTGAAAACGCCAGGAGAGGTGCACGACCCTCCACTAGAGAGGACGGGCCTCATTCACACCTAGAAAGACCCAAGCAGGAGACAATAATGCTTGAAGAAGCTGAATGAAGGTGTCAGGGCTGTTTCACTTGGCCTCCAGGATCCCACGCTAACACTCCAAAAAGGGGGCCAGCCAGTAAATTTCTTGGTGGACACAGGGGCCACCTTCTTGGTTTTGGAAAAGACTACAGGTGCATTGTCAAAAGGAAAGATTTTAATTACAGGTGCCACATGGCAGACCCAAGCATACCCATGGACAACGGCCAGAATAACAGATTTAGCACAAGAGACAGTTCCACACTCCTTCCTGGTAATGCCTCAGGGCCCCTTTCCCCTAATTGGTCGGGATTTATTACGATAAATGGTGGCCATGATTACTTTCTCATCTGCTGCAACCACCTTAACCCTTGAACTTGAAAAGGCAAAGGTTTTGCTCACCGCTCCACTGCCAGAGGGATATGTGTTTTATCAAAGAGCAGAAGAAACCTCCTCAAAGGAACTTCTTGATAAATGGCTAAAAGATATTCCTTTTGTTTGGGCAGAGAACAACCTGCCAGACCTTGCTGAACATCAGGTGCCTGCGGTCGTACAACTTCTGAGCTCAGCCACACTGGTGAGTGTCAAGCAAAACCCTACTCCCTGGAAAGCACAGGTGGGTATTGCTGTTCACATATGCAGACTAAAGAGGACAGGCATTTTGGTGCCCTGCAAGTCCACATGGAACGCTCCCCTGCTGCCCATGCCGAAACCGGGAACTGAGGACTTCCAAATGGTGCAGGATCTCGGAGAGGTAAATGCGAGGGTAGAAACTGTCCACTCCACGGTACCAAACTCCGAGACCCTCCTGAGTACTATCCCATCAAACTGAATTTGTTATACTGTTTTGGACTTAAAGTATGCTTTGTTCTCCATACCCTTGTCCTCTGTACGTCAACCCAATGAAGACTTACAGGAATACAAGGAGGAACACCCCCAAACCCCCTTGCTCCAGTATGAAGATAACCTCCTCCTGGCCTCCGAAACCCTGGAGGAATGCCCAAGTGCTACCGAGGACCTGTTAATAGTCCTTGGCCAATTGGGGTCCAGGTAATCTGCAAGAGAGGCTCAACTGTGTGTCAATAAAACTGTATACCTAGGCTACCAACTGGAGGAGGGAAAACAGACCTTGTCCCCCAGCCGCACTGAGGTGATCCTCAAAATCCCAGTCCCTGAGACTAAGAGGCAGGTGTGAGAGTTTCTAGGATTTGTGGGGTACTGTCCATTGTGGAATTTGGGATTTGAGGGATTAGCCAAACTCCTATATGCAAGTACTGGGGAAAGGAAAAAACTTCAATGGACTGAAGTAGAACAGCAAGCCTTTGAATCCTTAAAAACGTCGTTCATATGGGCACCCTCTCTTCCCCTTCCAGACATAGAAAATCCCTTCCAATTGTCTATGAGGCCAGGGGCACAGCAAAAGGAATGCTAACTCAGAACTTGCAGCCATGAAAGAGACCTGTGGCCGATCTTTCAATCACACTAGACTCTGTAACTGCAGGATGGCCGAGCTGCATGCGAGCTGAGGCTGCCACGGCCATCCTAGTTATAGAAGCTAGGAAGCTTACACTGGGGCAGGATATTGCTGGGGTAGGGGGACCTATGGTTGAGCCCCTCCTAACAAGTCCCCTGGACCGGTGGATCTCGAATGCCAGGATTATACCACAAATCCCCAAGGTAATGGCCATGACCATGCCATCCCAAGTGTTACTGCCACAACCTACATACTCGGAAAATGATCTAAAGGTAAGCCAAGAGCTGGGCTGCCAAAGAAACTCGGAGCATCCAGGTGGCTGCTCCATCCTGATGGAAGAAGATTCATGCCAGAAGCTCTGGGAGAGATCTGATTCAAGGACTACATGAAGGTATGCACTCAGGATCCTCTAAATGGTCTCAGTTGCTCCTCAGGTACTTTTACATACCCAGGCTTGGACACTGGGTGGCAGATGACACCACTGTTGCTTGCACTGTGCTCGCTCGGGGAAACATCCCTAGAAAAGAAAAGGAGCAACCCCAACCACAAGCTCGAGGTAGTACTCCTGGAGAATTCTGGGAGGTGGACTTTATGGATATCAAACTTAGAAAGTATGGCTACGGGTATTTGCTGGTGCTAGTGGACACCTATTTTGGATGGGTGGGAGCCTTCCCAACAAAGAAGGACACTTCTGCCACTGGGTGTAAATTATTAGTAACTAAAATTGTCCCTAGATTTGGCTTCCCACCACCTTGGGGTCCAACAATGGCCCAGTATTCATTGCTCAAATTACTAAAGTATTAGCAATGCTTCTAAATATTAACTGGAAGCTCTACTGGGCTTATAGGCCCCAAAGTTCAAGGCAAGTAGAAAGAATAAACAGAACCCTAAAGGAATTGTTAGTTAAGTTGCATTTAGAAACTGGCGAGAACTGGATTGATCCTTTCTTTACCTTTTGCCCTACTTCGAGTCCGATGCACTCCCTATGTGAAAAGCACGACCCCGTTTGAATTTAAGTTTGGCAGACCTTCCCCAATTCTCCCAAGACTGAAGGAAGTAGAAGTAATGGAAGTCACTACTTGTTCCTTCATGAAGTGCCTGCAGGCTGTCCAGCAGGTGAGACAAATCATCTGCTCCGACACCTTCATTTTGGGCCCAACCAAGGGAAAGGTGAAGAGGCAGCCCACAACTTGCAACCTGGAGACTGAACGTGGGTAAAGAAGCACTGACCCGAGACCTTAGAACCTAGGGGGACTGGCCCATACTAGGTGATACTTATAACACCAACTGCTATTAAAGTAGTGGGGAAGGGGCCGTGGATTCATCAGTCACAAGTCAAAAAAAGCCCTCCCTGAGCATATCCTGAAAAGATGAACACTCAGAAAGACAGAAAAACCCTCAAAATTAAGGCTTTACAGAACTTAATTGTTTTTGTCTGAGCATTGCTGACAGCACCCGCCATTTCGCCCAACCACAAACACATCTGTGGACTGCTACTCGAACCTCCAACAGTGAATATGTAACTTCTTACACTGGGTCTGACCCCCGTTTCCGCTTTGATTTGTTTGATTTGCTAGGAAAGAGCTGGCATTCCGGATCCTTTAAAGGTAAAGGGCACAATGGGGCCCATAACCGGAATCCCGTCCTATGGGTGCGGAATACCCTCTATAGAAAGAAGGCTCCAAACACACCATTTCTATAGATGCCCGGCTCATGGGCTCCCTAACTGCCAAGGGGAGGGACATTGCCATTGTGCAGCTTAGGGTTGTGAAACTATCATCTTCAGGGTGGAAACTTGTTAAAGACGACCCTATTGTTTTTACAAGAATGGGACTCAAGTCGGAGGGGTTTGATCCCACCACGTGTATGGTTTCCAAATGTAACCCAATAAGAACTGGATTCAAGCGTTATTGGGTTCACTGGGAACACATGGGGAATTCAGTATTATGTAAATGATAGAGATCCCGGGACAACCTTTACTATGCAGCAAAGTAAAATATGGCAACTTCCTGTCCATAAATAGGCCCAAACCTGGTGATAAATCCTGAAGAGCCACAGCTGGGTGTCATTAAGATTCCTTTGCCGCACCCTCCAGACTCTTCAGTAACTTTCCCGTTCACTGCCAGCCCAACTCAAAGGGCCCTTCCCATTCAGGAGCCACCTCAAGGTTCTGTGTTTGATACTCTGGATGCTGTATTCCAATTTATGAACTCAAATCCTAACCTCGCAACTGATTGTTGGCTTTGTCTGAACCCTGCTCCCCCTTACTCGGTAGGCACAGCTACAAATAGCACTATTGGTGCAGAGCGTAATCCAATTAGAAATGTTAGTAAGAAGGATTACACGAAGCAGCAGTCTGTAGGTGAGGTTAGAGTGGACTCAACTCTAGCTCACTTTAAAAGATTACCAAGGGCGAAGACTGTTTTTATTCATCTAATTATCCCTTTAATATATCAAAATATCAAGATTTTTGCCTTCAAGCTGTTCCTATTGAACCAAATGGTGATCCTTATTTGTTATCTGCCCCAACGGGTACTTGCTTTACTTGTTCCACAGGACTAGCACCCTGTCTCCTTTCCCCAGTATTAGCAGCAGACCCGGGTATTTGTGTCCTAGTGCATGTTATTCCTCAAGTGTACCTGTGTTCTGGTGAAGGAGGTAGGGATAACTTTGGAATTTCTGGATGAGCTAAAAGAGCCCCAATGTCAGTCCCACTGTTAACGGGGCTTGGGATTATGGGATTAGCTGCAGTCGGGTCAGTTGCTTTAATACAAGGAAACTTAAACTATCAGACTCTTAGTCAGCAAATTGCTTTAGATTTACAGGGATAAAAATACCATGTTTCCCATTTAGAAAGATCCTTAGACTCCCTTGTAGAAGTGTGTTGCCAAACTGCCGAGGGCTTGACTTGCTCCTTTTGAAACAAGGAGTGTTGTGCATGGCATTAGGAGAAACTTGTTTTATGCAAACCATTCAGGAATCATTAAAGATAGTTTAGCCCTGGTTAGGAAAAGATTAGAGGAAAGAGTCAAGAAAAGAAATGAAGAAACCAATTGGTTTGAAAAGCTACTTAATTGGGCAACCTGGCGAACCACCCTAGTAACGCCCCTAGCCGGATCCCTAATCCTCCTCCTGCTAAACCTCACGTTTGGACCAATAATAACCAATAAGCTAGTGGCAGTCCTCAAACAGAAAGTACAAACCATAAAACTCTTAGTGCTGAGCCCACCATACACTGGGCTGGCTACCGCAGATTCAATGATTTGAACTCGGCTAAGAAGAGGAGGGAATGTAGCAGCTCTGGGCAAAGCTTAAACAGCCTTGACAAGAGAAGTCATTTTGAGCTGATAGAAGCCATTATGAACAGTAAATAAACTAGCTATGAACTGTCAACGAACTAGCTGATATTGGGGAGGTAGGCTGTGCAGACGTAGCCCAAGGGAACGTACGGAAGGAAAGACCAGAGCAGGTAATGTTCAACTAAGAATGGCTAACTGCAACACCCTGCTTCTCTACCTGCTTGCATACCTGCACATTGCAAAAGTATAAAAACCTTTGGAAAATTAGACTGGGGGCCACTCAGTCTCCTCTCAAGAGAGCTGACAGTCTCTGCGCAGAAAATAAAACTTGTTCTGTTGAACTTGCCCGCGGTCTGGGTGGCTTTCTTTCTGGGAAGAGACAGTAGCTACAACAGACACAGGTGGCGCCATTCTGCCTGGGAGTGGAGTCATGTGGCTGGGAAAATGGAAGCCGCAGATTGTGGCCTAGCCGAAAGCCAGCCTGGAGCCAACCACCCAGCCAGAGACCGGCCCAAACCAACAGGGTAGATGTGGGCGCTCCCAGCCATCCTGATTGGCGGAGCCGCAGCACACCACTGTGTCCCAGTCTTGGTGCAACAGACTCCATTTTGAGGCCTGCACCTCCATCTTAGCTCTCAAGACTGACCCCTAACCGACCTCCCCTCCCCTGCTCTACCCCAAATTCCTGGAACCAGCTCGTCCCAAAGCCAGAATGTTTTCTGAATATATGGTCACTCCACCCCTCCCTCACATATAGATAAGATTAACGACCCCTCTGAAGCACCTATGTGCGCAGATCCTCCCCAGCCATGATCAAAATACTCTACGGACAACCTTTTCTTTTCTCGCCTCTTCCTGCAACTGATTGCCCTCTGCTAGCTTCGTACCTTCCATACTTGTCCTTGCTCCGCAACCTTCTTAGACAACACGAAAACTCCCCCATCCCTGAACCATCTCCGACCTCTGCTGATCACCAAAAACCAGTGCATCCTGGAAATGCTGTGTTAATTAAATCCCTAGCACCCAGACCCTTAGCACCCCGGTGGGAAGGCCCTTACACCGTAGTGCTCACTACTCCCTTGGCAGTCAAGGGTCTTGGAATAGATTCCTGGGTACATTTGTCCCGAGTCAAGGCAGCAGTGAACTCTGACCATGGCTCCCAGTGGTCTGACTCAGTCTAGTGGTCCTATGTCTCTCCGCCTCACTCGCCTCACCAAGCCAGCCAGCTAAACCTAACATAATTTCCCCTTTTGCTAGCGATTTTACTTGACTGAAAACTATACCAATTACGCCCGCACTAAGCGTTATGATTATTTGCTGGCCACCGCTGACTGCCCACCCACAGGGTGCAGAACACCCATATACTTAAATTTCACTGACTTTAAGCGGCATCAAGGAAAAGCTGATCCCATTATTTGCTACCTGTATGACCAGAAGGCAACTACCCAATGTGCAAAAAGGTGAATACAGAAAAATGTAGGGTGTCCTTGGTCTTCCTGCCAGATACTTTACCTTTCCCTTTGTCCCCAGGGATGATTCTACTACCATAAATCTAAATACACTCTCACAATCCCAGACCCCTGGGATAGCCGCTGGACACCTCTGGTTCCAGGAGCGTGGTACGCCACTCGCCGAGAGAAATTTCCAGACGCCAAACTCTATGTATGGAGGTCGCTACTCCAGGTCCAATCCACCATCCACTGTAATATTCAGATCCAAGACCTTCAACTCACTAAGCAAATTTCTAAACCTTCTGAGTCTCCCTTCTCCCAGCTTACCCTGCTACAGCAGGGACTGGCCATCGCCACTTTGCTGGACTAGCCAACCTCTCCACCTGCTGCATGTGTGCAGCCCTAGAACGCCCTCCTCTGGTAGCAGTACCAGGTCCTGCCCTGTCATTTTCATCCAACGTAAAGACCACAAAACCCATAACCATCCCCAATATTCCTCTGTACATCCAACCAGAAAACACTCAAGTGCCCTTTTGCTACTCCAATCCATCGACACAGACATGTAATGTCACCCAAATCCCCTCCAAACCACTAACAGCGCCAGAAAAAAATTTTCTTTTGGTGCAACTATACACTAAGCATTTAAACATCAGTTCTACCTTACCCTTTTGTGCCTGCCCATCACTCTGGTTCCGCAGCTCACTACATACACTCCGGCTGAGGTCCAGGACAAATACATCCAGGTATACAGTCGCCAAACTAAAAGAGCAGTTTTTCTTCCGATAGCAGTGAGAATCTCCTTAGCCTCAGCAGCAGGTGCAGTAGGACTCAGCGGCGGGACCCTTAGAACCTCTATCACCACAGCAGACAAGTTATCCACACGCTTCCAGCTGGCAGTTGATGCCTCTGCCAAATCTCTAGCCTCCCTGCAGAAACAAACAACCTCTGTTGCCCAAGTTGCCTTGCAGAGCCGCTGCACTTTAGACCTCATCACTGCTGAAAAAGGAGGAACCTGCTAATTCCTCCAGGAGGGAATGCCGTTATTACATCAATAAGCTGGGAATTGTGGAAACTAGAGTCCAGACCCTCAACAAGCTAAACCGTGAGCTGCAAAACAACAGATTCAGAACAGACGGATCCTCTTCCTGGTGGAACTCTTCTCTGTACTCCTTCCTAGCCCCCATACTAGAACCCATAATTTTAGTAGTAATTTTGCTCTTAATTGCTCCTTGTCTCATTCAGCTCCTGCAAAGTTGACTCCGCGAAATCACCCGTATAGCAGTCCACCAGCAACAACAACCTCTCCACCCTGTGCCAGGCCGCAACTCCCAGTACTCTGCCTGGAAAAGCCCCTCCCCTTGCTCTTCGCCCACTACCCACAGGAAGCAGTTACAGAAATGGACTAATGTTGTCCCTTTTCCCTATAGGGTCAGTCTAAAACGTCCTGTCTTGGCACAACAGACTCCATTTTAGTTCTCAAGACTGACCCCTAACTGACCTCCCCTCCTCTGCTCAACCCCAAATTCCTGGAACCAGCTCCTCCCAAAGCCAGAAGGTTTTCTGAAGATATGGTCACTCCACGCGTCCCTGACATATGTAGGTAAGATTAACGACCTTCTCCCTTTGGAAGCACCTGTGTGCGCAGATCCACCCCCCCCCAAGCTATGATTCTCCCCAGCTGTGCCTGCCAGCAGTGGGCATAAAAACGCCGCCAGGATTTTTTCCCTGGCGTGGCTTCAATAGCTCAATACCCTGAGTTGCTGAACCCGCCACAAGTTCGCAATAAAGCCTGCTTCTAAAACTTAATTAATTGGGTCTTTGATTCTGTTTTCGAGTCCAAATAAACTTTTACACTGAGCCTCGAGAAGGCTTTGGGAGTCAAAATCCTCCCAGCCTCCAGGCAGCAGCGTCCCAGCCCCCTCCCAAATGCAGCCCGGGAAGGCAGGCACAGAGAGGCACATCAAGTCCCGCACACCAGCAAGAAACGGCGCAAAGACCAACACCAGCAAGAAACGGCGCAAAGACAGACACCAGCAAGAAATGGCGCAAAGACCGACACCAGCAAGAAACGGCACAAAGTCCGACACCAGCAAGAAACGGCGCAAAGACCGACACCAGCAAGAAACGGCGCAAAGACCGACACCAGCAAGAAACGGCGCAAAGACCGACACCAGCAAGAAACGGCGCAAAGACCGACACCAGCAAGAAACGGCGCAAAGACAGACACCAGCAAGAAACGGCGCAAAGACCGACACCAGCAAGAAACGGCACAAAGTCCGACACCAGCAAGAAACGGCGCAAAGACCCACACCAGCAAGAAACGGCGCAAAGACCGACACCAGCAAGAAACGGCGCAAAGACCGACACCAGCAAGAAACGGCGCAAAGACCGACACCAGCAAGAAACGGCGCAAAGACCGACACCAGCAGGAAACGGCGCAAAGACTGACACCAGCAAGAAATGGCGCAAAGACCGACACAAAAGGCTGGGGCTGCGGCAATACGCTACAAGCGTCCCCAGGGGCCTCCACCGTATTGGGTGGGGCGCCACTTGGATTGGCTCACCTAGGCCAGGTGAACTCAACCCAACAATTCTCCCAAGGGTGGTGAGGTGAAAGGAGCCCAGAGGGGCCCACAACCCGTGAGACCAGCATGGGAAGGCCCACTCCTGGGCCCGGCTTACCTCATAGCTTCCAGTCACACAGCACCGCTTCTGTTCGAACATCACCGCTTCTGTTGGACCTCACCTGGGGCAGGTGTGCCTCGGTCCTCGGCTCCACGCCAGAAACAGCTCACGCCGAGGCCTGGTTTGGGATCCTCTTGAGTTTTATGAGCGGTTAGGGAGGCGTGGTCGATGACGTAGTTCGACCTCATTGGCTGTATTGTTGAATTGAATTCACCTGGCCTAGGTGAGCCAATGTAGGTACAGCGCCCACCCAGGCATAGCTCCCCCTGCTGGCTGGAAACCTGAACTTCTGAGCATGCAGTGAGCCTCTACTTCATGAGCCGGTAGCTCAGACCTCTGAGCTTGTGTAATGGGCCTGCCAGTCCCTATGCTAGCTCCCTAACAGGTTTTCCAGCCAAAGGTCTGCCTTCTGGGGCTGTTCTACAGAAAGCACTTGGTTCCTGACCCCTACGCATTCAGGGTGGTGGATGCCCTTGCTTCCATGCTTGCTTCTATGTAATTCTGGAATGGTCCTTGTTTCACACGGTCGGCGAGGTCAGGAATTCTGGGCTGGTTGGCTACCAGGCACAAAATAAATAGCCAACGGATTGAAATCTCAACCCCTATATTGGTTTATTATGGACCACACAGACTTGTCTTCTGGAACTTCCCTCCTCAATTTCTGAACCCTTGAACTCCTTGCCACCTCTACGTGGAAAACAAGGATTCCAAACTCCGATCACCACATCTGCCTGCCCCCCCCAGTCCCTCTGTGGTCCCCCTTGTCTTCCAGAGGTGCATTGTCAACCAGCAAAGTCGGGCCTCTCCATTTCTCAGAAGCTGCAGATTGTTACGTGACATCACCCTGTGTTTAAATGTTAGTGATTATGCTATCTAAAAAACAAATCTGAGCCAACTGGGGACAAACAAAACTCATTTCAAACACCAGCTCTGTCTCCCATAAGGTCCCGTGTACAACTGCTACAACACAACAGTGGGTCCTGCTGGGTCTCTACTATCATCTGGGAGGAAGGCTATTTATTACCGGGAATCCTACCTTGGTCCCTTGGTGTTAATTGCAGACTCACTGGGTGACGGATTGTATCTGACACGCACCATGTTTCCCGCAGCAAACACAACACTTTGTCAAACTCCGTTTGGTATTGCTCCATCCCTCCATCATTCTCCCTAATGACAAAAATAATTAACACATTCATATAAAAGCACAGGATGAGGAGAGCTTTAATTTATTCATCTAGTTCAGGGTCCTCCCTGTTATCAATATATGACAAGTTAATGTCATATATTAATTAAAAAGCAACAGTGAAGCAATTTAGGAAACTGAGGGATTGTCATGGGTCCTGGTTGTGACAGCATGTTTTGGGCATCATGGAAGATTACAGATTTGCCTTCTGTGGTATCTCATATCCATCATCCAAAAACTACCTGCTCTTAAGGGTAGAGAGAGTGAGCTTGTCTTTGAAAAAGGTGCCTGGGTCTCTTTTCCGGTTGCCGCAGCGCTAGGAACCATGAGTACCAAAGTCTCTCGCGACACCCTCTACGAGGCGGTGCGGGAAGTCCTGCACAGGAAGCAGCGCAAGCGCCGGAAGTTTTTGGAGACGGTGGAGCTGCAGATCAGCCTGAAGAACTACGACCCTCAGAAGGACAAATGCTTCTCTGGCACCGTCAGGCTTAAGTCCACCCCGTGCCCCAAGTTCTCAGTGTGTGTCCTTGGGGACCAGCAGCACTGTGACAAGCGAAGGCCGTGGAGATCCCTCACATGGACATCGAGGCGCTCAAGAAGCTCAACAAGAATAAGAAGTTGGTCAGAAAGCTGGTCAAGAAGTATGATGCCTTTTTGGCCTCAGAGACCCTGATCAAGCAGATTCCTCGAATTCTGGGCCCGGGCCTGAACAAGGCCGGGAAATTCCCTTCCCTGCTGACCCACAATGAGAACATGGTGGCCAAGGTCGACGAGGTGAAGTCCACCGTCAAGTTCCAGATGAAGAAGGTGCTGTGTCTGGCAGTGGCAGTTGGCCATGTGAAGATGACAGATGATGAACTCGTGTACAACATCCACCTGGCTGTCAACTTTTTGGTTTCGCTGCTGAAGAAGAATTGGCAGAATATCCGTGCTTTGTACATTAAGAGCACCGTGGGGAAACCCCAGCGCCTGTACTAAGCTACGGTTCAATAAACTTTATTGTTCCTGTTTAAAAAAAAAAAAAAGAAAGAAAAAAGTGCCTGGGTTTGGTAGCTGCTCACAGGATAGCAGGTGTAACGTATTATGAGAATTTAACAAGGCTCTGAGAAGACGGTTATTGGAAGTTCTGGCTGGAGGGCAAGGCCATGACTCCTGAAAGATTCTGGATCCAAAAGTCAAGTCAGAACTGGATGCCACAGACTTTCTCAATCCAGCCCTCTTTGCCCCTCCCCTAAGGCCAATACATTTCTTTTTTTTTTCTTTCATTATTTATGTATTTATTTTAATCGTTTTATTGGGGCTCATAAGGCTCTTATCACAATCTGTACATACATCAATTGAGCAAAGCACCCTTATACATTCGTTGCACTCATCACTCTCATAATTCACCTTCCACTTGGGTTCCTGGAATCAGCTCGGTTTCCCTTTTTTTTTCCCCATCCCCCTCCCTCCCCGATCCCACCCCTGGTCCCTTGATAATTTATAAATAATTATTACATCTTATCTTACACTCCCCGGCATCTCCCCTCACCCGCCTCCCCCTTGCCAATCTCCCAGAGAGGAGGTTACACATAGATCTCTGAGATCGGTTCTCCCTTTCTACATGCCCTTCCCTCCTGGTGTCGCCACTCCCACAGCTGGTGTTGAGGGGTTCGTCTGTCCTAGATTCCCTGTGCCTCCAGATCCCCACTGCACCGCTGTACATCCTCTGGTATAACCAGGTCCACAAGGCAAGGTAGGATTAGGGTCATGATGATTGGGAGGGGAGGAAGCGTTCAGGAACTAGAGGAAGGTTTTGAGTTTCATTGTTGCTACACTGAACCCTGAGTGGCCCATCTCCTCCTCACTACCCCTCTGGAAGGGGTGTCCAGCTGTCTACAGGTGGGCGTTGGGTCCCCATCATGCACTCCCCCTCTTTCACGGTGATGTGATTCTCACCACCACCCCACCTTTGATGTTGGAGACCTGGTCTCCTCTGTCCTTCATGATCACCTATGTTGGTGTGCTGCTTCCGTGTGGGCTCGGTTGCTTCTGGGCTAGATGGCCGCTTGTTTGCATTCAAGCCTTTAAGTCCCCAGACGCTATATCTCTCAGTAGCCGGGCACCATCCGCCTTCTTCACCACACTTGCTTATGCACACTTTCGTCTTCAGCCATTATGTGAGAGAGGTGATCACACAATGATTGATTTTGTTCCTTTTTATCTGCTACATGGTCCATTCAACACCTTGTATTCGCTTAGGCCGTGTGCTTCTTCTCTGTGGGCTTTGTTGCTTCTGAGCTAGATGGCCGCTTATTTGCCTTCAAGCCTTTAAGACCCCAGACGCTATATCTTTTTTTGATAAGCCGGGCACCATCAGCTTTCTTCACCACATTTGCTTACACACACGGCTGTCTTCAGTGATCATGTCGGGAAGATGGGTATCCTGCAATGGCTGCTTAGCAGGGTGAGGTGCTATTGTATTGGGGGATTATGCATGAGGAGACCCAATGTCCATCTGCTACCCTACTACTGAACCTATAAATATATGCATATAAATCTATTGCCCCCATAATCATAAATATGTTTACATATGTACATGTCTGTATTTAGGCTTCTCTGTATGCACTTTGCCTCCTACTCCTTTCCTCTATTTCCTTTCGCTTTCCTCCCGACCCATTACCATGTTTAGCCTTCATTCTGGATTCAGTAGTTCCTCTCAGTTACCTTGCTCTTGGTCACTCCCTTCCAGTCCTCCCCTCCCCTCCCTCCTCTGGTTTTGAACCATTCGCTGTTCCCTTGTCCCTGTGTTGGGCGACACCTCCTCCCTTCCCCTACCTCCCACGCTCTCATGTCCCTCCAGGACCGTTGGTCCTGTTGTTTTCTTCTCTCATTATTTGTCCAGCCTATCTTGTCTAGGTGGACCTGCTGACATAGTAATACGTGCATACAAATGGATATGACTTTGACTGCGCCCAAGTGGCCCATAAGAACATGGCTTTGACAGAAGCAACATCGACACGCTGATAAGCAGAAAAGCCACTAGCATACAAAATTTACTGGGTAAAAAAACAAAACAAATTTAAAAAGACTAAACAAAAAGATAGCAAATATTAAAAGAAAAAATTGCTAGTAGTTCAAGGTCCTTTCATTGGCCTTTAGGAGTGTTTTCTAGGTGTAGCTTGTGAGGCGCCACGTCCTGGCCCAGAAGACCATCCTTTCTACTCCCTCGGGCTCCCTTTGCTCTGCTTCCTCCGCTGCTCCACTGCATGTCCCCAGTGTTTGCCTCAGTGTGGCGGGGTCAGCTCAGTTGCCCATCCCCCATTGTGTCTCAGGTGCTGTCCCGTGTAGGGCCATGTGTTGGTGCAGGATGTCATATCTCGTAGTGTGGTCAGCTGAATGGTCCTCTCTGTATGATGGGCTCTTCTAGCTGGTCTATCGACTTTGGGCTTGGTGGACCCAGGTGTACTCCACTATGTCCTTTCTCCTTCTTTTGTTTCAGCTTCCTTCTGGATGTGGTGTGGTGGGTCAGTTCCTTTCCCACTCCAGACAATCTATTTTTGTTTTCTGTGGTATTCCCTTCGAGTGTGGGGGTCGGCCTAATTCTGGTTTGGGCCGGCTTGTCGTCCAGCCTCTTTGTGTAGACCTCTGTACTTTGCGTTGTCCTCCTTGTTTGGTGTGTCGTGTTGGGGTCCGTATGCATGTTCCAAATCTGTGGGGACATAACCGATACTCTCCCCCGGGTGGGTTAGTACCCTGCCCCCCCCCATACCATCCATTCGGATTCTCCCCCTCCCGGTTCTCCCTCTCCCTACCCCACTACCCCTTCTTTATGCTGGGCTCTTATGTACCTCCCTAGGTGTGGCCTGTCCTCCCTCCAACTATCTATGCTTCCTCCCGTTTATTGTGGGATGGATGTTTATTCTTCTATTTCTGTCATGCTGATTGTACTTATCTCAGGGGACTCATGTTGTACCTGTCCCTTTGGGTCTGGCTTACCTCGCTTAACATAATTCCTTCCAGCTCTTCCCATGAAATAACGTGTTTCATGTGCTCATCGGTGCTTTTCAGTGCTGCATAATACTCCATTGTGTGTATGTGCCAAAGTTTGCTAATCCACTCGTCTGTCGATGGAAACTTAGGCTGTTTCAAAGTCTTTGCCATTGTGAATTGTGCCGCAATAAACATTGGAGCGCATATGACTGGTCGTGTTTTATTTGCTGCTTCAACCGGGTATATGCCCAGTAGAGGGATGGCTGGGTCATGAGGTAGATCAATTTCCATTTTCTTTAGGTATCGCCAGATTGCTTTCCACAGTGGCTGTACAAATGTACACGACCACCAGCAGTGGAGGAGGGTTCCTACTTCACCACAGCCCCTCCAACACTTGTTGCTCTCTGATTTACTGATCTGGGCTAGCCTCAGGGGTGTTAGGTGGTATCTCATGGTTGTTTTGATTTGCATTTCTCTTATGGCAAGGGACTTCGAGCACTTTCTCATATGTTTATTGGCCATATTGATCTCCTCTCTAGTGAAAGTTCTTCTCATTTCTTTTGCCCACTTCCTTAGGGGGTTAACTGTTTTCCTCTTTTTGCAGGTCACGATGGTGTTGTAGATTTTAGTAATGAGCCCTTTGTCTGATGTGTCATTACTAAAAATCTTCTCCCAGTCTGTGGGTTGCCTTGTCACCCTCTTGGCAAAGTCTTTCGAGGTGCACATGCATTTTATTCTTATTAGATCCCATTTGTCGATTTCCAATTCACCTGTGTGTGTCCCCTTCCCTGTTGCAGTGAGCCTATGTGCTCCCTGGGCCAGTACGCTGAGATTAGTCCCGATTCCCTCCTTAATGGTCCTGATGGTTTGGGGTTTGACTTCTAGATCTGTGATCCACCTTGAGTGTATTCTTGTGCATGGGGTGAGGTAGACGTCTTATTTCAACTTTCTACATGTGGATATCCATTGTTTCCAGCACCACTTATTAAAGAGGGCATCTGCTTCCCACTTGACATTTTTGGGACCCTTGTCGAAGATCAGTTGTCTATATGCTGATGATTTTACTCCTGGGCTTTCTATTCTTTTCCACTGGTCTGAGTGTCTATCATTGTGCCAGTACCATGCTGTTTTGACCACTGTAGCTGTGTAGTAGGCATTGAAATCAGGTAGGGCGAGTCCTCCAATTGTGTCCTTCTTCTCGAGGAGTTCTCTGCTAATTCTGGGTTTCTTCCCTCTCCATATGAAGTTGGTGGTCAGTTTTTCCAATTCTTTGAAGAAGGTTGAGGGTAATTGGATTGGTATAGCAGGCCAATACATTTCTAAGGGTTATGGATTCTACGAAGTCAGACCCCCAGATGTTATGCAAGTGTGTGTGTGTGTGTGTAACAAGGACATGACGTCAGAAGCCCTCAAGAGATTCTGCAAGGGTGTGTGTGTGTGTGAGTGTGTGTAAAAAGG
>NW_027459580.1:122500-127500 GCF_050624435.1 Tenrec ecaudatus
TCAGTGTGAGGGAGGGTGTGTGTGTGAGTGTGTGTGTGTAAAAAGGATACGAAGTCAGACCCCCCAGAGATTATGCAAGTGTGTGTTTGTGTAACAAGGACATGACGTCAGAAGCCCTCAAGAGATTCTGCAAGGGTGTGTGTGTGTGTGAGAGTGTGTGTAAAAAGGACACATGAAGTCAGAAACACTCCATAGTTTCTGCAAAGGTGTGTGTGTGTGTGTGTGTGTAAAAAGATCCTGAAGTCAGAAGCCATCTAGAGATTCTGCCATGATGTGTGTGTGTGTTTGTAAAAAGGAGACCAAGTATGAAGCTCTCAAGAGATTCTGCAAGGTTTTATGTGTGTGAGTGTGTGCGTGTGTAATACGGTCACAAATTCAGAAGCCCTCTAGAATTTCTGCAAGGGCGTGTGTGTGTGTGGGTGTTTGTAAAAAGGACACGAAGTCAGAAACCGACTATTGATTCTGCAAAAGTGTGTGTGTGTGTGTGTGTGTGTGTGTGTGTGTGAAAAAAGGACATGAAATCAGAAGCCCTCCAGAGGTTCTGTAAGGGTGTGTGTGTGTGTGTGTATAAAAAAGACATGAAGTCAGAAGCCCTCTATTGATTCTGCAATGGTGTGTTTGTGTGTGTGTGTGTGTGTGTGTGTGTAAAAAGGACATGAAATAAGAATCATTGTGGAGTTCTGGAAGGGTGTATGTGTGTGTGTGTGTGTATAAAGGACACCAAGTCAGAAGCACTCTAGAGATCCTGCAAGAGTATGTCTTTGTGTGTGTGTGTGTGTGTGTGTGTGTGTGTGTGTGTGTGTGTAAAAAGGACATGTTGTTAGAAGTCCTCCACAGATTCTGCACAGGTGTGTGTATGTGTCTGTGTGCGTGTGTGTAAAAAAGACACCAAGTCAGAAGCCGACTATTGATTCTGCAAGTGTATGTGTGTGTGTGTGTGTGTGTGTGTAAAAAGGACATGGAGTCTGAAGCTGTCCAGAGGTTCTGTAAGGGTGTGTGTGTGTGTGTGTGTGTGTGTGTGTAAACAGACACAAATTCAGAAACCCTCTAGATATTCTGCAAGGGTGTTTGTGTGTGTGTGTGTGTGTGTGTGTAAAAAGGACAGCAAGTCAGCCACCATCCAGAGATTCTACCAGGGTGTATGTGTGTTTGGTGTGTGTGTGTTTGTGTAAAAAGACACGAAGTCAGAAGCCCTCTAGAGATTCTTCAAGGGTGTGTGTATGTGTGTATGTTTGTGTAAAAAGGACACAAAGTCAGAAGCCCTCCAGAGATTCTGCAAGGTTGTATGTGTGTGTGTGTGTTTGTGTTTGAGGGTAAAAATTACACGAAGTCAGAAGCCCAATATTGATTATGCAAAGGTCTGTGTGTGTGTGTTTGTTGTGTTTGAAATAAGTAAACCATATTAGAAGCCCTCCAGTGATTCTGCCAGAGTGTGTGTGTGTGTATGTGTGAAAACAACACGAAGTCAGAAAATGTCTGGAGATTCTGCAAGGGTGTTTGTGTGTGTGTGTGTCAAAAGTACAGGAAGTCAGAAGCCCTCTAGAGATTCTGCAAGGGTGAGTGTGTTGTGTTAAAAGGACATGAAATCAGAAGCCCTCTAGGTTTTCTGGAAAGGTATCAGTGTGAGAGTGAGGGAGTGTGTGTGTGTGTGTGTAAAAAGGACATGAAATCAGAAGTCCTCCAGAGATTCTACAAGTGTGTGTGTGTGTGTGCGTGTTTAAAAAGGACACGAAGTCAGAAGGACTGCAGAGATTTGGCAAGAAAATGAATTTGTGTGTGTTTGTGTGTGTGTGTGTGTGTGTAAAAAGGACATGAAGTCAGAATCCTTGTAGAGTTCTGGAAGGGTGTATGTGTGTGTGTGTATAAAGGACACCAAGTCAGAAGCACTCTAGAGATCCTGCAAGAGTATATCTTTGTGTGTGTGTGTGTGTGTGTGTGTGTAAAAAGGACATGAAATCAGAAGTCCTCCAGAGATTCTACAAGTGTGTGTGTGGTGTGTGTGTGTTTAAAAAGGACACGAAGTCAGAAGGACTGCAGAGATTTGGCAAGAAAATGAATTTGTGTGTGTGTGTGTGTGTGTGTGTGTGTAAAAAGGACATGAAGTCAGAATCCTTGTAGAGTTCTGGAAGGGTGTATGTGTGTGTGTGTATAAAGGACACCAAGTCAGAAGCACTCTAGAGATCCTGCAAGAGTATATCTTTGTGTGTGTGTGTGTGTGTGTGTAAAAAGGACATGTTGTTAGAAGTCCTCCACAGATTCTGCACAGGTGTGTGTATGTGTGTCTGTCTGCGTGTGTGTAAAAAGGATACCAAGTCAGAAGCCGACTATTGATTCTGGAAAAGTGTGTGTGTGTGTGTGTGTGTGTGTGTGTGTGTAAAAAGGACATGGAATCTGAAGCCGTCCAGAGGTTCTGTAAGGGTGTGTGTGTGTGTGTACAACAGACACAAATTCAGAAACCCTCTAGATATTCTGCAAGGGTTTGTGTGTGTGTGTGTGTGTGTGCGTGTGTGTGTGTAAAAAGGACAGCAAGTCAGCCACCATCCAGAGATTTTACAAGGGTATATGTGTGTGTGGTGTGTGTGTGTTTGTGTAAAAAGACACGAAGTCAGAAGCCCTCTAGAGATTCTTCAAGGGTGTGTGTATGTGTGTATGTTTGTGTAAAAAGGACACAAAGTCAGAAGCCCTCCAGAGATTCTGCAAGGTTGTATGTGTGTGTGTGTGTGTGTGTAAAAAGGACACATGAAATCAGAAACACTCCATAGTTTCTGCAAAGGTGTGTGTGTGTGTGTGTGTGTGTGTAAAAAGGACAAGAAATCAAAAGGACTCTAGAGATTGTGCAAGGTTGTGTGCCTGTGTGTGTGTATAAAAAGGACATGAAGACAGAAGCCCTGCAGGCATTATGCAAGCGTGTGAGTGTGTAAAAGGATAGGAATTTAGAATCGCTGTAGAGTTCCTGCAAGGATGTGTGTGTGTGTGTGTGTGTGTAAAAAGGACACGAAGTCTGAATCCCTCTAGAGATTCTGCAAGGGATGTGTGTGTGTGTGTTTATAAACGACATTTTAGAAGTCCTCCAAAGATTCTGCACAGGTGTGTGTATGTGTGTCTGTGTGCGTGTGTGTAAAAAGCACACCAAGTCAGAAGCCCTCTAGAGATCCTGCAAGGGTGTGTCTGTGTGTGTGTGTATGTTTGTAAAAAGAACACAAAGTAAGAAACCCTCAAGTGATTTTGCAAGGGAATGAGTTTGAGTGTGTATGTGTATGTGTATAAATTACATGACGTGAGATGAATTCCTGCGATTCTGCAAGGATGCATGTATGTGTGTGTGTGTGTGTGTGTGTGTGTGTGTAAAAAGAACACGAAGTCAGAAGCATCCAGAGACTCTGCAAGGGTGCGTGCATGTCTGTGTGTGTGTGTGTGTGCGTGCGTAAAAAGAACACGAAGTCCGAAGCCCTATAGAATTTCTGCAAGGGTGTGTGTATCTGTGTGTGTGTGTGTAAAAAGGACAGGAAGTCAGAAGCCCTCTAGGAATTTTCCAAAGGTATGAGTATCAGTGTGAGGTAGGGTGTGTGTGTGAGTGTGTGTGTGTAAAAAGGACACGAAGTCAGACCCCCAGAGATTATGCAAGTGTGTGCGTGTAACAAGGACATGACGTCAGAAGACCTCAAGAGATTCTGCAAGGGTGTGTGTGTGTGAGTGTGTGTAAAAAGGACACATGAAGTCAGAAACACTCCATAGTTTCTGCAAAGGTGTGTGTGTGTGTGTGTAAAAAGATCCTGAAGTCAGAAGCCATCTAGAGATTCTGCATGATGTGTGTGTGTGTGTGTGTTTGTAAAAAGGAGACCAAGTATGAAGCTCTCAAGAGATTCTGCAAGGTTTTATGTGTGTGAGTGTGTGCGTGTGTAATAAGGTCACAAATTCAGAAGCCCTCTAGAAATTCTGCAAGGGTGTGTGTGTGTGTGTGTGTTTGTAAAAAGGACACGAAGTCAGAAGCCGACTATTGATTCTGCAAAAGTGTGTGTGTGTGTGTGTGTGTGTGTGTGTGTGTGAAAAGGACATGAAATCAGAAGCCCTCCAGAGGTTCTGTAAGGGTGTGTGTGTGTGTGTGTGTGTAAAAAGGACATGAAGTCAGAAGACCTCTATTGATTCTGCAATGGTGTGTTTGTGTGTGTGTGTGTGTGTGTAAAAAGGACATAAAGTCAGAATCACTGTAGAGTTCTGGAAGGGTGTATGTGTGTATGTGTGTATAAAGGACACCAAGTCAGAAGCACTCTAGAGATCCTGCAAGAGTATGTCTTTGTGTGTGTGTGTGTGTGTGTGTGTGTGTGTGTGTGTGTAAAAAGGACATGTTGTTAGAAGTCCTCCACAGATTCTGCACAGGTGTGTGTATGTGTCTGTGTGCGTGTGTGTAAAAAGGATACCATATCAGAAACCGACTATTGATTCTGCAAAAGTGTGTGTGTGTGTAAAAAGGACATGGAGTCTGAAGCTGTCCAGAGGTTCTGTAAGGGTGTGTGTGTGTGTGTGTGTGTAAACAGACACAAATTCAGAAACCCTCTAGATATTCTGCAAGGGTGTTTGTGTGTGTGTGTGTGTGTGTGTGTGTGTGTGTGTAAAAAGGACAGCAAGTCAGCCACCATCCAGAGATTCTACCAGGGTGTATGTGTGTTTGGTGTGTGTGTGTTTGTGTAAAAAGACACGAAGTCAGAAGCCCTCTACAGATTCTTCAAGGGTGTGTGTATGTGTGTATGTTTGTGTAAAAAGAACACAAAGTCAGAAGCCCTCCAGAGATTCTGCAAGGTTGTATGTGTGTGTGTGTGTGTGTGTGTGTGTGCGTTTGTGTGTGAGGGTAAAAATTACACGAAGTCAGAAGCCCAATATTGATTATGCAAAGGTCTGTGTGTGTGTGTGTGTTTGTTGTGTTTGAAATAAGTAAACCATATTAGAAGCCCTCCAGAGATTCTACCAGAGTGTGTGTGTGTGTATGTGTGAAAACAACACGA